>NW_007729376.1:106134-153663 GCF_000696425.1 Galeopterus variegatus | reverse complement strand
AGCAAGTACCGAGGCAAGAAGAAATTTTCTTCTTCTACTCATGCAGTCACACCTTGGCCTGAAGCAGAAGGCCCAGAGCCAGCCCAGCAGACTCAGTAACTCCGGCTGGCCGGACTGTGCTGCTCGCCAATCAATATTTGTGGTTTTTTAAGGACTCTCTAGACTTGTTTTTTTCATAATGGTTGTACTAATTTACATCCCAACAACAGTGTATATGAGTTCCCTTTTCTTCACATCTTCACCAGCATTGGTTATTGTCTGTCTTTTTGATAATAATCATTCTGACTAAAGTGAGATGAAATCTCATTGTGGTTTTGATTTGCATTTCCTTGATGATTAGTGATGTTGAGCATTTTATTATATACCTTTTGGTCATTTGTATGTTTTCTTTTGAGAAATGTCTGTTCCAACTCTTTTGCCCATTGTTTGATTAGATTATTTCTTTTCTTGCTATTGAGTCATTTGAGTTACTTGTATATTCTAGGTATTAATCCCTTGTCAGATGCATAGTTTGCAAATATTTTCTCCCGTTCTGCAGGTTGTCTCTGAACTCTGTTGGTTGTTTCCTTTGCTGTGCAGAAACTTTTTAGTTTGGTATAATCCCACTTGTCTATTTTTGCTTTTTTTCTCTGCTTTTTAAGTCCTCTAGTCTTTGCCCAGCTTGATGTCCTGAAACATTCTCCCCGTTTTCTTCTAGTAGTTTCATGGTTTCGGGTCTTATGTTTAAGTCTTTAGTCCATTTTTGCATATGGTGAGGGATAGGAGTCTAGTTTCATCCTTCTGCATATAGCTACCCATTTTCCCAGCACCATCTATTGAAGAGACTGTCCTTTCCCCAGTGAATATTCCTGGCACCTTTATTGAAGATCAGTTTGCTATCACTATATGGCTTTATTTGTTGTTCTCTATTCTGTTCCATTGGACTGTGTATCTGTTTTTACGCCAGTTCCATGCTGTTTTGCAATATAACTTTGTAGTGTATTTTGAAGTCAGGTAGTGTGATGCCTCCAGCTTTGCTCTTTTTGCTCAGGATTGCTTTGGTTATTTGGAGTCTTTTACAGTTCCGTATAAACGTTAGAATTGTTTTTTCTATTTCTGTCAAGATTGTCATTGGTATTTTGGTAGGGATTGCATTAAATCTGTAGATTGCTTTGGGTAGTGTGGTCATTTTCACAATATTAATTCTTCTAATCCATGAACATGGAATGTCTTTCCATTTGTGTCCTCTTCGATTTCTTTAATCAGTGTTTTATAGTTTTCCTTGTAGAGATTTTTCACCTCCTTGGTTTAATTCATTCTTGGGTATTTTATTTAAATTTAAATGTTTACTCTCTGGACCTTTACAAGAGAAGGAAAAATTGGCATACCTCTGCAGCTTTTTAGGTGGCTACAAAAAGTGAATAACAAAACAGTTTAAACTCTTAAAATCACGTTGATGTTATATAAGCTACAATATTATTATGAACTGTTTAATTAGCATAAGTAAGAAAAATACTCAATTTTTAATTTTACCAACATTCCATTTTGTAATACTGTAGTGCTCTATATATTATGTAGAATATTTGTGGAAGTAATATCATAATTAGGACTTCAGCACCCTATTAAACCTTTAATGAGGTTTTAAATAAATTATCAATTGTTTTTTGAGACTGTGTATCCATAAAACATTCATTGTTCTGTTGTATTCCCGATAGTGAGTGGATATCAAATGGTATTAACATGGGAAAGGAAAATAGAAAATGGGAAAAACAGCAAAAGATACTTTTATGTCCCTTATTATTTTATAACTAGAAGTTTTAAGCTCTCTGTTCTTCCTGTACTTGGCTTGTAAGGGTCCTTGTTAATTTGAACCATCATGTACATTTTTTAAGGACAATTAATAAGGACAGTTACATTATTTAGAATGTCTTCAGCCTTCTAAAATTTTTATTAAAACTTACAATTGCTAAACTTGGGAATTTATTTATTTATTTTTTCTTTTTTGATCGGTAAGGGGATCGCAACCCTTGGCTTGGTGTCGTCTGCACCACGCTCAGCCAGTGAGTGCACTGGCCATCTCTGTATAGGATCCGAACATGCAGCCTTGGCGCTGCCAGCGCCGCACTCTCCCGAGTAAGCCACAGGGCTGGCCCTTATTTGTTTTTACATTATCTGAAACTTAACATTAATAGCCTAGTCTTCAAAGACATATACTTGTCTACTAATATATGTAGTAATGCAAAGCATGTCTTAATACTCTGCATATTATAGTAATATAAGCTGAAAAGCATGTATATAAACAGAAGTAAATGCAACATATATATTTCATTGATTTTTTTTTTAGAATATCCATGTCTTTGAAGGGTGCTGTAGTGTCTGTGTCTTTGAAGATTTTTATAATTTTCATGTCTTTGATGGTTAAAGTTTTTGAAAGGATGTAATTGAATATAAAAACCTATACTAGTGAATTACATTACAAAGAAGAATAAATGCAATAATGTTTTCTCCTTCAAAAGTCCTATATGTCTAGGTTTGATCTAATCCTGATCTGTACAGTATAACAAGAACTATGTTCTCTGGATGCCCCTTCATCTCTGTATGTTCAAAGCTTTTTTTCTTCTCTAATTTTAGAACAAGGGAATATGAATTCTGTTTGATTTTTGGTTATACACAAAGTGATTTCTAGTATGAATTGAGTATCCCTGATTCCAAAATTCAAAATGCCTCAAGATCTAAAAGTTTTTGAGCACCAACACGATGCCTTAAGTGGAAAATTTCACACCTGACTTCATGTGACAGCTTGCAGTCAAAATGTAGGTACAAAACATGCAGATTATTCAATGTCCCAAGGGAAGAAAGACCCTCCCTTCAGCTGTGACATATCTTTTCTGCGCATGCCCACAAAGGATGATAAAATGGTCACAGGTACGGGTTAGATGCATCAAGCACAGGTTCTCCACAATGCCCCTCATATGGTGAAGACCTGTGTGCATTATTCACAATATTTTTTTTTGCTTGTTCTCTGCTCTGTAGTGTAAAGGTATTGTTAAAAAATATTGAAAAAGGTCTGAATATACTAGGTAACTGTGATAAGAAAAAGTGGAAGCACATTTATGTTTATCTGTACCATTGAAAGTCAGGCTGTTAGAGAAACTGGACAGTGGTGTGTGAAACATTTTACCGAAGAGTATGGTGTTGGAATGACCCGCATATGTGACCTGAAAAAGCAGAAGGATAAACTGTTGAAGTTCTGTGATGAAAGTGAGGAACAGAAGTTAATGAAAAATAGAAAAACACTGCATAAAGCTAAAAACGAAGATCTCAGTCTTGTATTGTCAGGGTGGATCCGTCAGCATTGCAGTGAACAACATGCCACTTACTGGCATGCTGATCATGAAGTAAGCAAAGATCTATCACAATTAACTGAAAATTGAAGAGAACAGTGAATGTTCAACAGGCTGGTTGAAGAAATTTAAGAAAATACAAAGTATTAAATTTCTGATTTGTGGTGAAAGCATGCTGCTAATCATGAAGCAGTGGAGAAATTCATTGATGAGTTTGCCAAGGTCATTGCTGATGAAAATCTGATGCCAGAACAAGTCTATAGTTCTGATGAAACATCACTGTTTTTGTGTTATTGCCCCAGAAAGACAGTGACTACAGCTGATGAGACAGCCCCTACAGGAATTAAGTGTGCCAAGGACGGAATAACTACTGGGTGTGCTAATGCAGCAGGCATGAATAAATGTAAACTTGCTGTGATAGGTAAAAGCTTATGTCCTACCTGTTTTCAAGGACTGAATTTTTTACCAGTCCATTATCCTATCCTCAACTGCTTCTGATGTTTCTTCTCACCTAAAAAAATAATACAGTGTACAGTAACCTTTTAATCAAATGTTGCAACATAGGTGTAGATCTAAAGCCTGCTGCTGTTTGTTGTTGCTATTGCTTAACAGTTGATAAGGGTGTTCTGTTGATGCTGCCATCCTGCTTAGTTACACTGAACACATGACTTTTTCACTGTATTAATGGTATGTCGTATTTTTTTACTGTTAAGTACTTAGTGTGAATAAGTATTAAGAAAATGATTGCTTATTGGTAGCATATAAATTCATAGTCAGGAATGATGGTGATGCCAAACAAACTCAAATTGTCCACATGGGTGGCTGAGATAGTGACACCTTTGCTTTCTGATGGTTCAGTGTACACAAACTTAGTTTTATGCACAAAATTATTAAAAATATTGTAGAAAATTACCTTCAGGTTATGTGTATGAGTACATGGTGTATAGGAAACAAATGAACTTGGTGTTTAGATTTGGGTCCCATTCTGAAGATATCTCATTATATATATGAAAATGTTTCAGAACCTGGAAAAAACCAAAATTCAAGACACTTCTGTTTCCAAGCATTTTGAATAAGGATGCTCACATGTAATGTATTTATGACATTTGGAACAGTAATTGTCTGAAATTGTTTTGTATAATTTTGTCACGTAGCATTTTAAAGCAATATTAAATAAAAATCACTTTTTTTTCATTCTTTTCTAGTTCCTGCTCGTATGAATACATGTCTTTTATAATTATAAATATGTATAAATTGAATGTTTTAGTTTTACTTTTTAAGCAGATAGTTGTTTAGCTTTTATCATGATCATTTCTGAATTTATAATACCCTTTAAAATGATCTCATATATAAACTATTTCGTGATTATTAAATACTTACATTGTCCGCAGGTTTTTTGATGTTTATAAATGCTGTAAGGAATAATCACACTTAAACAAAAAAACAGATGGCCTAGAGTTATCTTCACCATCTTAAAAATCCTGATAGTAGTTTCACATTAAGTAATGATGCCTAGCAAGAGTAGTTTTGCTTTGTAAAACTTTTGATTATATTTGCAAATTTGATATATTAAAATAACTTATTAGTTTATTAGTAACTAAACTGTACTTCCTAATATGATCTATTGAAAACCTTGTAATTTCCAGTGCTGTTAAAGAATCTCTTTATAAAATGCAATAGCTACTTCTTAAAAAATTCTTTTTTTAAAAAAGCCTTTTTAAAAATGACTTATTTCTGCTTTTAGAAACTCATTTTTTGTACTTTAGAAAGTCCATAAATACATATTTTCTAATAGACTGTAAGCTCCAGGAATTTTGACTGTTTTGTTCAGACTGTTTACTGTTATCTCTAGTTCCTAGAATAGTACTTGGCACATAGTGAGCCCTCGATAAATATTTGTTGAATGAGAATTTTTAAGGATGTTTATAACAGTATTATTTAATATACTTTAAAAAATATTTGTACTCTAAATGTTTATTAATACAGGGTGATTAAAGTGTAGAATAACCATACAATCAGACAGTATTTTCGGGTTTTTCCATGTGTACTGAGATTGACGTAATACTTTCTTTGTTCCATGAAAAAAAGCAAGTAGAACAGTATGTATTATGAATACTATTTTTAATATTTTGCCTTAAAAAATACATACCTACTCATACATGGCAGTTCTTAAGCTTTTTTGAGTTTCTATAGTTACTGAGGACTTTAAGTAGCTTTTGTTTGTGAGAGATATACATATATAGTGCATGTTTATGTTGTAAATACATAGTCATGCATCTTTAATCAGGGATATGTTCTGAGAAATGTAGTGCATCATTAGGTAATTTCTTTGTTGTGTGAACATCACAGAATGTACTTACACAACCTAGATGGTGTAGCCTACAAGACACTCAGGCTATCTGGTATAGCCATTTTAACCTTGCAGAATTACCATTGTAATGGAATTTGTTGACCAAAATGTTAAGTGGTGCATGACTGTGTTTATTCTACACAATTATTCTAATATGGCAAATCTATATTATAAATCATATAATTATTACATATTTATAATACAGATTTGCCATATTAAAAGTTAAAATTGAAAAAATTTTAAGCTTACTTTTGGAATAAAAATAACCCTACTACACGTTAAGGTAATAAATTTAATAAATGTGTTAAAATTACATGTAAGTAATGTATTTTTATGAAAATTATCTCTGATATTACACCAACCCTCCACAAGTAGTAGTTTCTTAAAAGTTAGTTGCAGTGTGGAATTTGAAACCCTATTAGTGAACTTTTTGTACTCTGTCTCATAAAGTCCTTTGGTCACTTTTGCATTTTGAATGGATCTGTTACTTGTTCCTGATTTTATAACCTCATGCATTGGTCATTTAAAAAGTATTAGTTTATTGAGTTATGCAGGTCTTCCAATTGTTGACACATTTCATTATGCAATATTAAAAAGTCACTTTTGTTAATATCACAGCAATCACATTGGAAAGGTCTTCGAGTACTGTGAAGCTGTCAAGGCACAGTGATGAATGCAAGTTTTTCAAAATTCTGCTTTTCATCTAACGCTTGAATTTTATCATTGGTAACACAGTCAATTTTTATTAAATTGATGGACTTACAGGATTCACTTGTTAAAAAAAGGTCTACAAAACCTCCAAATCTGAATAGTTTGCCATTTGTTCATCTGAAAATAGTTTCATTTAAAAAGGTGAATGATTCAATCTTATCATGACACTTAAAAAACAAACTATTAAGAAAAACCTTCCCAAATCCATAAATATAAAAAAAAACAAAAAGAAAACAGCAAAATATTAACAGTGGCTACATTAAAGTAGTGGGAAAATGGTGACTTTTTTCCCCCTCTTTCTCTCTTATTTTTCTGTAAGGAATAATACATTTTTTATTGTTTGTTACATAGTTAACATAAAAATATTATATAGGGTATATTATTTACAGAACAGCTTACAAAGAGTGGAGTGAATGTGAATTATTAAGAATAGTTAGTTATTTTCTCTATTTTTCTTGTTAGGATTTAGGTCCTGAATATGAGGATATATTTAACACCTCATTGCAGTGGATTTTAGAAAATGGAAAAGATGTTGGAATAAGGTAAAGGATTTGATATCCACTTTGACCATTTTGTACTGTGAGAAGTGAATTTTGACTTTAAACTCTACCTTCATTATTTTTAAATAGGTGTGTTGGGTATGGCCCTGAGGAAGAATTGACAAATATAACCGATGTGCAGTTTTTACAATCCACAAGACCACAGATGTCTTTCTGGTGTCGTTTTCGACGAGCTTTTATTACTGTAACCCACAGGTTATTGTTGTTATGCTTAGGTAAGTTGACAAGATGAAAAAGGAAATACATTGCAGAGTAGAATTTTCATGTCTGTATTTCACTAAATACCAGAGTTGAGAATTCACTTCTGTGATGGTTATCACATAAATCATATCTGGAAGTCTTCATCCATATAATAAAGTTGAGGTTTTTTTTAAAAATAATGTCTGTATTAGTCTAAGGGCGTAGTAAATAGTAATATAAGGAGAAGTAGGAATAAAACTTTGCCCTTAGAATGAAACAGTAAAAGTAAGTATACTTAGTTTCTACATAGAAATCTACTTTGGAAAACAAAACTGGAAAATATAAAAAATTAGCTTATTTTTTAAATAACAAGATATTATAAATTAAACTCATTAAAATTATTTCTAGTTTTAAAAATATCCTTTACTTGAATTAAAATTTTTATTCGGGTTACTAGATTTTATGATTGATAGTAGTAATTTAGAAGATATTCATATCTTTTTTTTCCCCTTTTTTCTTTGCTAGTTCTTTAAAAATAGTTTACTTAAAGTAATATTTAGTTTGTTTAGTCTCTTAAGATTCACTTTTCTAGTAGTTTAATGCTGCAAAGGAGAAAGTTTGTGAAACATATTTTGTATTTTTAAAATAGTTAGAATTGAAATGTTTAGTTTTCCACGTAATGAAGTGTTTTTTCTAGAGAGAAGTGAAACTGTGGAAAATGTTTAATATTAAATATTTCTATGTATTTTTAATTACATAACTAATTCCACCCTCTGTTTTAAGGCTAATTCCATTATTCCATTATGGCAGTTAAAACAATCACTGTAGAAACTTTGCAATATTATTAAATGCCATTGACCACAATTTTGAAAACGTGAAGTATATGAATATTTCAGGTGTAGTGATGGTTTGTGTCGTTCTGCGTTACATGAAATATCGCTGGACAAAAGAGGAGGAAGAAACAAGGCAGATGTATGATATGGTGGTAAAGATTATAGGTATGGTATTTGTAAAAATCTAAACTATTTCTAGAATAGTCATTGCATGATAAACTGTAGTATGATGTCAAGTGATCGATTCATTTGTAAGTTTGTTTGATTTATTTTCAGATGTTTTACGAAGTCATAATGAAGCTTGCCAGGAAAATAAAGATTTACAGCCTTACATGCCTATTCCACATGTGCAAGATTCTTTAATACAGCCTCATGACAGGTGTGTTCAAAGCATTATAAGTGGAAGTAAATTAGAACATAGATGTGTTCTGCAGTCTTGAAAATTGTATTGAAAATTGTGACTCTTTTCAGCTATTCCTGTTTTACTGTATAGACTTTTTTTGTACTTTATACTCTCCTTTCTTTCTAAATTCTCTTCTATTATCCTGATTTTGAGTAGCATAATAGATAACAGGACTTCTAAATCATTCTCATTTCTATATAATCAGTCCTCTGTATCCATGGGTTCTGCATCTGTGGATTCAACCAACCATGGGTGGAAATTATTCAGGGGGGGAAAAAATTCCACAAAGTTCCAAAAAGCAAAACTTGAATTTTCTGAGTACCAAGTACTGCGTTGAAGTCACATGAATGAAGTGATGTGTAGGCATTGTATTAGGTATTTTAAGTAATCTAGAGGTTATTTAAAGTATACAGGAGGATGTGCATAGGTTATATGCAAATACTATGCCATTTTATATGTGCGGGATTTGAGCATGGGGCGTGGGGGGTGTGTTCCTGGAGTCAGTCTTTCATGGATACTCAGGGCTGAGTATACATTCTTGATTCTTTGTCATCAGTCTCCATCTTATTTGCTTTAATTTCACCTTGATAAAGCAACAGAGACAGACATAGCCAGTGGCATTTTACTAATGATTTTAAATGCTTATTTTGTTTTAATGAAGCTTTTAAAATAAAAACTAAAAAATAACTTTTTGAAAATAAAATATGATGCCATATCCTAAACCAGCATTCTTAACCCTAACAACACATTGTAGTCACCAGTGGAGCTTTTGAGGGAAAAAAAAGATACAGCTGCTCATGCTCCAACTGTGAGGTTGAAACTCTGATTCTGAGGTGAGGCACGGGCATCTAAATCTTCTTTGAACAAACTCCATGAGTAGCGACAATAGCCAGAGTTAATAACAACCATTACTTCAGTTACTAATATTTCAAAAAGATGACAAGATGATAGTAAATTTGTCATTTTGTTCATGTGATAGGAAAAAAATGAAGAAAGTCTGGGATAGAGCTGTTGACTTTCTTGCTGCTAATGAATCTAGAGTTCGCACGGAAACACG
Organism: Galeopterus variegatus; assembly: GCF_000696425.1. Taxonomy (NCBI): domain Eukaryota; kingdom Metazoa; phylum Chordata; class Mammalia; order Dermoptera; family Cynocephalidae; genus Galeopterus; species Galeopterus variegatus. Next base: position 144,246 of record NW_007729376.1, on the reverse strand, counting down.
AAGAATAGGTGGTGCAGATTTTCTAGTTTGGCGGTGGATCCAGCCTTCTGCATCCTGTGACAAAATATTAGTAATACCTTCTAAAGTATGGCAAGGTCAAGGTATGTATTTTTAACCAAAAAAAAAAAAACAGTAGTTTTCTTCTAATTTTTCAAAATAATCATCCATGTTTAAGTGAAACAATACAATTTGAAACTATGTGAAGGCAGATCTCCCTTTCCACTTCCATCCTACAAAGGAGTCAGTGATACTCTTGTCCTTGCTAATATAAGCATAAATGGTTTGTCTTGCCATTTGATCTTGCCTTTTTTACTTAACAAAGCACCTTAATATTCTAGATCTAACTGCACTCTTTTTGTCTAATTTCTTTATGCAAATAAGACACACATAATTTGTTATATATAACATAAACATATATGTCACATATATTGCACATATAAGTGGAATCATAACTTTTTCACTAATCTTTTTTTTCAGTTTTTGCTTGCCTTCCTCCTATTTCTAAGACTCTTCCACCTGCATATCCCCCCTGCCAAGTACCTCTTGTGGGTATCTTTCCATGTTTTTTTAATGCCTGCATAGTTTCAAAAACATGCATATATAAGTATATAGGGTATATATAAATAAGAATATTGGCCGCATGTGCACTCAAACCTCTACCACACAGGAAAGCAGAAAACAAAGTATCAGAATATTGTGAATGGTAAATTCTTTTTCTGCAAAAGCATGTTTGTCAATGTTTGCTAAAATAGTACTTATGGAAAAGGTAAGTAAATTGCTTTGGAGTTGCAGTTTAAAAACCCAGTCACTCCTTTTTTCCTCCAATTAATTTTCACTTTCAAAAAGTTTGAATAATAGGCTTCTTTAATCATAGCATAAAAATGATGCTTTGATATTGCCAAAGATTATACTAACAATAAATTATTTCCTTTCAAAGATGCGTGCAGGGCCGATTGGTTGGCTCACTTGAGAGACCGTGGTGCTCATAACACTGAGGTCAAGGGTTCAGATTCCTGGACTGGCCAGGTGCCAAAAACAAACAAACAAAAGATGCATGCAGACAGACCCTGTAAAACTGAAAACAGAGAATTCCTTATTTTATTCGACCTCTTAACAGTGTTTGATAATTGAGCCCTCCTTGAAACTTTCTTCTTTTGGCTTTGGGGATGCCACTTTCTTCTGGTTTTCCTCCTACCTCCTGACCTTTTCTTCACTCTTCTATATTTTTCTCTTTTCCTGGACCTCTAGGTGTTGGAGTTTCTCATTGTCATCTTTTCTTCTCATCTAGATTATCTTATGCTATGACTTCATTTACCGTATATGTTGATAACTCAAATTTATATGATGAACTAAAAGTCTTCTGTTATGGTTTTTAGATTTTTCTATCCGGTTGTATACTTATCTTCTGTAGTAGAAGATGGGTACCACACATTCAAAATGTGCACAAACTCAATGTTTTTTCTTCCCAAACTCACCTCTCCTGAGTTCCTCGTCTAGTTAGTTGATTATTCTGTAAATTAAAAATTAAACCAAAATGTTGGTTTATGCCATAAATCTGGGAGTCAGCCTTAATCTCTCCTTTACCCGCCTTTGTTCAGTCTTTTAGCAGGTTGTGTCAGTTCTCCATCAGGGTACTGCAGAAAATTTCTGGAAAAATCAAATTAAGAGATATGAGTTCTAGAACTTTTTGAAGACCCCTTGATTCTATCTACTTTCCATCTACACTGGTGCCTATCTTATAAACATCACTATCATCTCCCTCTTAGATAACTGTAGTAACCTTTTAACTGGTCTCTTTGCATTCACTTTTGCTCCCACCTATGTGATTCTCCACATAACAATATTTTTAAAATTTGTAATTTTAATAAATAAATCCCATCATATTATTCCTCTCCTTAAAATACTTGAGTGGTTTTGTATTACTCTTAATAATAATGTCCAAATACTTTAATGTGGCCTGCATGGTCCCAAATAATCTCACATCTCCCTTTTCAGGTTTATCTTTCTTTCTTCTCACTCCAGCCACATTGGCTGGCTTTTTTAGTTACCTGAATATAATGAGCTCCTTGCCTCAGCTGCTGAGTATAAGCTATCACCACTGCTTGAAATGTCCTTTACACCTCTCTTCATCTTGCTGATTTTTATTTATTCTTCAGTTCCCAGCATAAATTTCACTTTCCTAGACTAGGTTAAGTTACTTCTACAGTTTTCTGTACTCTTTTTTCTTAGGACTTATCGCAGTTATAACTTTGTGGGTGACACTGTTTATCATCTGTCTATCACACTAAACTGTAAACTCTGGGAGAGCAATAATTATCTGTCTCGGTCACTTTGACATCTAACATAAGGGGTCTGGCTCATAGTAAAAGCATGTAATGAATATTTTTGAATGAACTGAGTAACAGTACCTTTCAACAAAATGGAACAATAGCAAATAGTAAAACTAATTTGTTTTTTGTAGCATTTCACTTAGATAGAAGAAATTCACCGCCAAATAGTTTGACACCATGTCTAAAGATTCGAAATATGTTTGATCCAGTTATGTAAGTATTATGACCCAGAGGTACATGTCACTTTTATTGGGAATATTTGGCTGAAAAATGCATGATATTCTTAAAATGCTTTGTCTATAAATAAAAATATGTTTTCCTTCTGAATTTCTAACTATAGAAATGTTATGTTTTTCTGTTCTCTTTTGTTAAATTCCAAGCAAAGGTTTGACCAAAAGACCCAGCTATATAAAGATTTGTAAGACTTTTATAAACCTTTGTATTCACTATGAATCCTCATAACAGATAAATAAATGCTTGAGGGAAATTAATGACAATCAGTATCCTTTATTAAATGTATAAGTCATGTCATACATGACTGTGAACATTTTTGCTTCAGTAAGCAATAAACATAAAACTATCTGCTTTTTAAAAATTTCCAATCTCTAATTGTAAAAAATTCCCTCCAAAGATGTACACACCTTCCTCTCTACAAGTACTGTCTGTACTCGTCCGTTTAACATTTGAGGAACTTTGCTGACATGTAGTTAACACCAACACACACATCCAGAGAGAGCACAGTCAAAAGTTACTGCCTTAGAATCCATAATATTTCACATATAAGCTGTAATAATTTTTAGAATTACCTTCTTAGAGGTCAGTGCTTATTGGTCCAGTGATATAACAGATCAAATCCTGGTTTTTACCTTAAAAAAAAAAAAAAGACAGTGGAAATTGCATTATGTCTGAAAGTCCCATCTAATAACTCATTTATTTAAAAAAAATTATTGATGTGAAGAGATTCCAAATAAGTAACTACAAAATTGGAAATGTGGGGAAACACTGTCAGTATACACACACACGCGCACCCACCCACCCTCTGTTTTGCAGAGATAGAAACAACTAGCAGTGTGGTGAATACATCTATTGGGAATCTTACCTCATGCCTTAGGGATTAATCAATGCCAGTCTAGTATTTTATTTCCTAAGATGAAAATTTTAAATTTAAAGTGAAGCCACTTACCCCATACCTAACTATCTATATCTCACAAGTGAGACAAATGTGCAGGAGGTCTTAAAGCTCTCATAGTAAGGTGACTGAGCAAAATGTTTGTCCTGTATCATCACTCTTCCATTATTTTGAAAAAGAGAAGCTCAGAATATAGTATTTACTAAGAGTTTTCCTTAAGTTTAGGAATTTGAAAATGTTATTAAGGGCCGGCCCCGAGGCACACTCGGGAGAGTGTGGCGCTGGGAGCGCAGCAGCGCTCCCGCCGCGGGTTCGGATCCTATATAGGGATGGCCGGTGCGCTCACTGGCTGAGCGTGGTGCGGGCGATACCAAGCCAAGGGTTGCGATCCCCTTACCGGTCACAAAAAAAGACAAAAAAAAGAAAAATGTAATTAAAATAAAAGAATATTCAACTTTTACAATTTTACAAATTAAAGTGCTTTTTAAGGTGCTTATTTAGAGAGAAAAAAAGAAACATTGCAAGTTCTTAGGATTTTAGATATACAAATGACAACCCATTTGTTCTTCTGTGGTGGGCTAATCACTTCATTGCCTCAGCTCTCAGCATTCTTTCATTGGAAAGTGAGAGAAGGGCTGTGACTTCTGCTTGCTAATATTTTTAAATACACCTACTGCTGGTCAATAAGCATTTAATTACTACTAATTTTAATGATTGTAGGATATATATGTTGTAAAAGACAATGAAACTTTTTACTAAGTAGGAATATGGTTGTTGATTTTTGTTTGTTATTAATTTTTAGGGAAATAGGGGATCAGTGGCATTTGGCCATTCAAGAAGCAATTTTAGAAAAATGCAGTGATAATGATGGCATTGTTCACATTGCAGTAGACAAAAATTCACGTGAGGTAAAGTAACTTTTAGTATTGAATTCCACGTTTTCAATTTATTGCCGTTAAACTAAGACTTTCTTCTCTTTTTTTCCTTTCTTTTTTTTTTTTAAATATATCACAGGGTTGTGTGTATGTTAAATGTCTATCTCCAGAATATGCTGGAAAGGCTTTTAAGGCATTGCATGGCTCTTGGTTTGATGGTAAGAGATTTGAGTATTACAAACATTTTGAAAAAATAATTATGGTTGAGTATAGTTTAATGTTAAACTATACTAGATTTTAAATTAAAGAATTTTAGGTTAGCATTTTTCAAGTAATCATTTTAGGTAATTTTATTTGTGTTTTGTGTTCATGTGTCTTACCACATTTAATTTTCTGCAGATATTAAACACATTTTTACAGATCTAAAATATTATTTTTATCTTAAACAGGGAAATTGGTTACAGTAAAATATTTACGACTAGATAGATATCACCATCGCTTTCCCCAAGCTCTTACTTGCAACACTCCCCTGAAGCCATCAAATAAACATATGAACTCTATGTCTCATCTTCGTCTTCGGACTGGCCTAGCCAATTCTCAAGGTGGTTCCTGAAAAGACTTTCTTCCACTCCTAGGATTGTTATTTACAATAGGAAAATTCCTGTTTGGCTTCCTGTCTTCCTTTTTAAATGCTTTTTGTATGTAGTATTTTTATTGATGAATATAGCTCTGTCTGAATGTTCCAGAAATCTTAAGTTTCCAAAGGGATTTAGCATTGAGGCAGCAATGCTGAATAGGTAGAATAATTGTTTCATTCAGTTTTTGGAGTTCAAAGTTCAGCCAGTGCATTTAAAGTTTTGCATGAGGAACATTGATTTTATTAAGCATTTTCAGATATGGTGGTTGTATTTTTGCACAAAGAAGTGTTTGGATAACCACACAAAAGCATGGTGAAGAGGCTTCTTGTATTTCCATAATTTCTTGTGAACTGATGTTGTGAATTTTGTATACAGTCACCTGCATAGTTCCTTACAGGCTAATGTGATAAAACTGTTAATTTCCCAATTTAACCTTAGGTTTGTGTTGCTTCTAAAAGATTTATTTGCTATAGCTGGAATATGGGAAAATTAATTTGGGCTTAGTGGTTACATATATGTGTAAGTGGATGTACATGTACTTAAACTGGCTTTTGTATATATGTATAAATGCTGGTGGTGGCGAAAGTAGTCTTGTTTTGTGAGGATGTCTGCATTAAAGCAGTAAAATAAGCTTTCTGTTTTATTCATAACCTAATGTGTGTGTATATATGTATGTGTATATGTGTGTGTGTGTGTGTGTATGTATATAGGTATATGTATATACACACACACACACACACATACACATATGGCTGTACTGGAGGATGTCTGCATTAAAGCAGTAAAATAAGCTTTCTGTTTTATTCATAACCTAATGTGTGTATATATATGTATGTGTATATGTGTGTGTGTGTGTGTGTGTATGTATATAGGTATATGTATATACACACACACACATACACATATGGCTGTACTATCATATAGATCCAACAGCCAAACACCTGGAAGTATTAGGTACAAGTTTAAAATATCTTTTATAGGTTTTATATAAAAATGTCTGAGTATTATTTTGTGTCAAAGTTCTGATATCAGTTGTAATGGATTCAAATTTATGTGAGCAATAACGAAGCAATTGGCATATATTGGAAAAATATTTTCTGAGAAGCTGTATTTATTATAAATATTAGGGCTTTGACATAGTACCATTGGGAATAAGTCATTTTCCCAATCTATTTATAATTTAATGAAATGTTAAAGCTCATGTTATATGTCAAGTTAAAAGCAGGGCAACATTGTTGTAGCAAAATGTGTATTTGACAAATTATACTTGTAATTTGGGGTCATGAAAGATTGCAGTATAGTAAATACACAAGTGACCATTGTTTTGTGCCTCAGTATTTAATTTGTTTCAGTAAAGTTACTTTATTACTGTTTATGATTTCCAATTAAAATAGTTGTTGAGCAAAGTTTACCTGTAATCTAACAATTGGCTTTTTAAAAATAACCCATTGATCTATCATTATCAGTCCAAATGAATATGTGAAACAGCTGAAATTGTACCAATTTTGATTTTGTTCAAAGCTCAATTTCTTTTTTTTTTTAATTGTATGTGTTGGGTTTGCAGCATGAACTTGCACAGATAATGCACGTTTTCTCGTTAAGTAAACACGATGCACACTGTTCTGTAACAGAAAGCCCTATTGTGCCTTACCTATGTGCTTTTGTGGGCACCATGTTTATGAAGAATAAAAAATGATTCGTTATCTGAAGAGAATAAATTTTAAATTCTCAGTTTATTTCTCAGATGCTAACGTGTGAAAATATAAATATACATAATATATAAAGTAACCAATCTTTCTGTATTTTATGTGCATCATAGTGATTTATCTGAGCTTAGTAACCCCATCTTGTAACCTGTTGCAAGAGTGAATGTAAAAAATAGTTGTGACATTTTAAAAGGTCACCTTTTGATGCAGATGCATCTTTTTCTTCTAAAACATATTTCATGTAAACATTGTACATTTATTATTGTAATATATACTGTTATGCAGCTTATTTTATCAGAAACTGTTAAGCCGACCAAGATCCCTCCCTGCAAAGACAGATGGGAATGTGTATAATAACTTGATATTTGAGAAGTTCTGAAGTTTGATGTAATCTGTTACTTGTCCTGTTAAAAAAAAAAAAAAAGGAAAAAATTCTATTAAAAATTTATTAGGTTTTTTTTAATGTGTCTTGGCTTTTAAAAAACTTTTAAGTGCCCTGTGTCTTTATTTATGTGGTCTTTTTTTGTTTTGTTTTGTTGTCGTTTTTACTGGTGAAAATACCCTTTATTTTAAATCTTATTTTATTTGGGGATCTGTGAATATATGTGTGCTTATAAAGATGGATGAAGGTCCTAGAGTTAATTTTAACCATCCATTCCTCAGCATCTTAAATTTTCTTTATGGAAATGTCTCATCCAACTTTCAAGTGTTTGAATCAAAGTGGGGCAAGAATATAAATCAGCTGCATCGCTAAGTACTATTTAGTTTAGCTAGACACTTTTTCATAGCAAGATTTTCTCAAAAAAGGAGGCAGTTCTTTTACACATTCTGGCTCAAACTCTCTCATCATAAACCAGTAACAGTTTATGGGCTAGCTACTGTGAGTAGCATTGGACGTTTTAATCAAGTAAAAAGAAGACTTGATAAGCCATGAGGTAGACTTATCACTTGCTAAAAAATGGCACTGTTAATGTGTTAGGGATACAAATGTGAAAAACACATGGCTGAATCTTCGAGGTGGTCACAATCTAGAGGAAGAACACGGCATATAAATTAAAAGATAATGCAGAAAATACAGTGAGAGAGAAATGGGCAGAGGGAATTCTGATAGTACAGAGAGGCATCTTATGCATCTTAATAGAATAGAACATCAGAGCAGGTGAGGTAACAGTTGACCATTTTTTAATTCAGTTTAACACTTACATGCTTAATTAGTGTAGATACAATGATAAAAGTCTTTCCCTTGAGCTCTCAGGAGAGCTTCTATTCTGTGATGAGCTCATAAGAATTAATGTGTAGAACCTGTGTCATGACAAAATTCATACTCATACTCATTGGTTTGTAGGTTCCTGAACATCTTGTGAATATTAAATCTTGATATTGAACTTCCTTATATTTTTCTTATATTCATGGTTTGTGATTTCCAAGTGAACAACATTTTGATGTGTCATGTGCCCGGAATTCCTTTATTTTCCTTTAGTAAGATTTACCTTGCAGTTCTGACTCCCTGTCCTAGTGACCTGCATGGCTTCTTTGCCCTTTTTTCCTAGACTTATCTTGGCAAGTCAGTTCTTCCAGATGGCTCATCAAAAGATGCTAAATAAAGCAGAATTTTGGCAGCCACTCTTTTGGGCTCAAGAGGTACTTAGGAAGTGAGAGTAGCAGCCAGAAGTGTAGTTTAGAGAAACTGAATGTCCAGGATGTTCATTCCCTTGGCCTTTAAGCCCCATTGAGGGAACATTATGGCTAGAAATGCATCATGATGGTAGGTTTCTACACTTGAGAACCTCTTCTAGGGGGCAGCAGGATAGACTCGTTTTGCTGATTCTTAGATTTTAAAACTAGCAGAACCTGTCTGTGTTCTTAGATTTACTTTTTTTGGTTTTGTTTTGTTTTTGGTGGCTGGCAGATATGAGGTTCCAAACTCTTGACCTTGCTGTTATAACACTGCACTCTAACCAACTGAGCTAACCAGCCAATCCCAGATTTACCTTTTCTTCCATGGGAGAAAAGACCTGCACACGCTCCTGAAATTGGAAAGAGGGTAATCTAGGCATAGGGAATTTACCTTTTCTTCCAATGGGAGGACTTGAAGACCTGTATACGCTCCTGAAATTGGAAAGAGGGCAATCTAGGCATAGGGAGCACTTGAACAAAGATTGTTGAGAAACAACACAGTGTGTGTATAAACACAAGCAGTTTTGTATGGCCAAATCACTAAGTTTAAAGCAATAAATAGAGATATATGGAAAGGTAGGCAATGGTCACATCATGGAAGTCTTTTTAGGTAACATTATGAAGTTTGGATGTTGGCCATTAAAGGGAGTTCAGGTGATAAATGGATGATGAGGATTTGTTGGGATGAAGAATAGAGAAAGGATTTAAAAAGTAAGTATAAAATGGGAAAGGCTTGATTAATTGAATATTGAGAGAGAAATTGATGTCTAATTGTCTACTATGAGAAATGTAGAGTCCCAACATTTGGAGACTAGATGGTAAGGAACAAATTGGATAGGAAAGATGGTATTTTATATATATATTTTTTGAGTTTGAGAAGCCAACAGAAGATTTAGGTGGGTGTTTCTAGCAGGTGAGTAGATTTACAATTCTAAGATATTTTGAGAACCATCTGAGCTAGAGGTACAATTTGGGAGTTACAACCATGAAAGTGAGTTAGATGACCCAGAGTGAGTGAGTCCAAAGTCATATAGAGAGAGAAATTTAGGTTAATTCATGCTTCCAGTATGGATCTGGCCATCACATCTTGGGCACGAGTGGTGACAATCAGCTTTGTATCTCTTGAATATTCATAACCAATAAAAAATGTACTATGCAAAAAAGAAAAATTTAGGTTAATCCCAATTCTGTCATACTTAGATGTGTGGCCCTTAGGTGGGGGTTGAGGATGGGGTGTGAGAGAGGAAAATTTGAAATAAATTTAGAAGATAGGATTTGAAAAGGTCTTTGAATGTTTGAAGTGGAAATCTTATATGACTATCCCATTTCTGGCTTGGGCAGCTAGTTGGATGTTGATAACATTCCCCAAATTACAGATTATTGGAAGGGGGCAAGCAGCAAGAGGCCAGTTATGGTGTTAGATAAAATTTCACAGAATTGAGCAAGTTAAGCAAAGTAATTGTTCTAACTTCTCTTATCTGTCGTAGGACATAGTTGGAGGAGGGGCAAGAGAGGAATGTCTTTGAGAATCTCCTCCAAAATATAAAATTGTTAGTTTATATAATGTTCTGGCATTTTCTGTGGTTCTTCTGCATTGACTAGAAATTTTCTTGGTTTGTAGAAAAATGAGATGTTGGGTAGATCTAGAAACCTATGACTCAAAGAAGAAATAAATACAAAATGACCTTTGTCAACTTTCATACTGTTAACTAAATGGTTTGTCATATATTCAAAACTAGAAACTTTTTGAAGCTTTGCATTATATAGCCTGTGTAATTATGGTCAAGTCTTATAGGCCTAAAAGCCATTTTTTTTCTTGGCGACTTTTCTTTTTTCTTGCTGTGATGAGTTGATTTGAAAGTACAATTTTGGAAGGGCAGTCTTATTTTTATATTTCCTTGACCGTTGCTGTCCAACAGAAATATGTCAGCCTTGTGTAATTTAAAATTTTCTAATGTCCACATTAAAAAGGTAAAAACTGGGTGAAATTAATTTTAATATATTTTAATACAGAATGTCTCAACATTTAATAAAAAATTTTATTAAGCGGGCTATGTTTCATGCTTTGAAATCTGGAGTATATATTACACTTAAAGCTAGAGACAGCCTGGTGTATGTGACTGAAGTGCTCTACATTTGGTCATCTTACAGCCCATAAATCTAGTTGTTACATTTTCATTAGAAATGCTTGTTATATATGTAGATTTTATAAAATTTACAATTGAGACAGATTCACATACTTAAATGCTTCCCAACATACTTAATGTTTTTTTAATTTAAATCAAAAGAAAACTTCGTTTTACTAGCCACAGTTTAAGTGCTCTATAAGTCACATGTAGCCAGTAGCTACCGTGTTGACAGTCTAGACCAACCTGTACCTTTTTAGCCAAATACCAGTCCTCACCCAGCCACTTGTCCTCCAGCTAAACTAAACTGCTTGTCTTTATCATACACACCTAAATTTTATTTGATTCTGCGTTTACTGACATTGCTGTCTGCCTTTAGGGATATTTCTCCTATCATGCCTCTTTCCTCCCAGCCACACTAGTCTTTCTATTCCTCCAAGAAGTTGAGCAAGGATAGTAAATAGAGCAAGCTTCCTAATAGAGGCGGACATTGAGGCCAAATCATCTACTGTAGGGAAAAAGAGCTTAGGTGACTAGTACAGAAAGAGTACACCGAGTGCACAGAAAAAGTTAATCCCTAAACTTCTGATCATTCAAGTGAGAAGTGAGCTAGCTTTCATCTTCCAGGTTATGAGAGGCATGCTTAAAGTACCTGAATCGATCAGGATTTAATCTAAGAATAAGCCAGGAAGAGGAAGAATCTAAATCTCATCACATTACTTCTTGGTTTTATATCCTCCATGGGTTCCAATAACCTGTGTGATAAAAATCAGAATCCTTAGGATGGTTTACAAATTCTCCAATACATGTTATGACTACATCTCCAGCCTCATCTCTAGCCATTTCTGCTGCCCTACAAAGCTTTTTTCAGCTTTTTTTAAATTATATTTTTTTACTTAGAACATAATTGATTTATACATATTTATGGGATACAGAGTTGATTATCAGTATGTGCAATATGTGATGATCAAATCAGTATTATTAGCACATTCATTACAAAACACCATTATTATTTTTGTCCATTACCCAATTTCTTCCTAACCCCCTTCCCCTCCGACCTCCCATTCCTACCTCTAGTAACTATGGTTCTGTTCTCCTGAAAGTTCTACTTTCTTAATGGAATTTATTACATCTGAAAATATCTCATAATATGTGTTTATTGTCTGTATCCCTTACTAAATATGAATCTCATAAGAGTCGGGGGTATTTGTATTAATTAAAAATTGTTTACTCAATTTTTAGGGCCAGAATGGTGCCTGGCTTTATTAGGTGCTTAGTATATGTGTCTATTGGATCAATTCATAAAACACTTTTTTTTTCTGTTACTCTGGATCTAAAGTAAGTTTATATTTTGATTCTAGAGAGTTCAGTATAACTTCCGAGAATCTAATTTCTCCTTAAATACTTCTTTAGCAGAATCCTGTAAATATAGCTATGATGTGTTTTCATTTGCATTCACTTCAAAATACTTCCTGATTTCCCTTTGGATTTCTTCTTTGTCCCATGGGTTATGTAGGAGTGTGTTATTTAATTTCCCAATACTGAGGATTTTCCAGATAACTTTCTGCTTTTGATTTCTAATTTTATTTCATTAGAGTCCGTTGTTTGATTTGAATCCATTTAAGTTTGAGACCTGGTCCACAACATGATCTTTCTTGGTAAAAATTATATGTGTACTTGAAGAAATGTGTTTTCTGCTGTTAGCGGGTGGGCTGTCCCATAGATATATATTGGTTGATAGTGTTGTTGAAGTCTTCTGTGTCTTTAATAATTTTCTATCTACTTGATAATTACTGAGAGGGGTTTTGAAATCTCTATAAATGGGGATTTATCTATTTTTGCAGTTCTGTCAGTTTTGCTTCATGTATTTTGAAGCTCTGTTGATAGGAATATAGACACGTAGGGCTGTTACGTTCTCTTGATGTTTTGACCCTTTCATCATTATGGAAATAGTCTCTATCCCTGGTAAAATTCTTTGCTCTGAATTCTACTTTGTTTGATTTTTTTTTTCCTTTTTGTCTTTTTTACTGACCGGGAACGGGATCGCAACCCTTGGTGTCGCACCCGTACCGGGGACCGGCAACGGGATCACAACCCTTGGTGTTGCGTCCGCACCGCGCTCAGCCAGTGAGCGGGAACCGGTCTCCACATGGGATCCGAACCCTCGGCGGGAGTGCCGCCGCGCTCCCAAGCGGCGCACTCTCCAGTGCACCACTGGGCCGGCCCTACTTTGTTTGATATTAATTTAGCCACTCCAGCTTTCTTTTGAAAGACACAAATAGGTTAAAGATAGAAGTAGGGGTTAAAAAATAAAAGGCTGAAAAAATATGGTACATGTAAAATAAAAGGCTGAAAAAATATTGTACATGTACCATATTTATATTTAACCTATTTGTGTCTTTATATTTAAAGTATATTTAAAATTTCTTGTAGGCAGTATTTAATTCGGTCTTTTTTTTTTTTTTTCCCCTGGTCTGATAATCTCTACGTTTTTGCCTTTTAGTTGGGGTATATACACCATTAACATTTAATGTGATAATTGGTTTGGTTAGGTTTAAGGCTATCATCTTGCTATTTTCTATTTGTCCCATTTGTTCTTTGTTCTGTTGTTTCATTTATTTATTTGTATGTTATAAAGTTTATACACATTGTCTTATTTTTGTTTACCCAATTATCTTTTAAACAGACTTCAATAATGTAAAATTCCTGTATTTACTCATATAGTTACCATTTCCAGTGCTTTTCATTTCTTTGTTCATATCCACATTCTACCCAGTAATATTTTACTTATACCTAAAGGACTTAACTTTTTTTTATAGAGAAGATCTGCTGGAAATGATTTATTTCAGCTGTGAAAACACACTTCCTGGAATGTAACCAGTAGTCACTCTTACCTCTAATCCTTTTGGTTGGTTCTTTCCATTGGTTGTTTCTTCACACATCAGTTGATCGGTTGCCCTGTAGCAAACTTGAGAGGAACCCTCTGTAGATCTCTGGTGTTCTCTCTCTGCAGCTTTCTCATCTCTGGTATTCTGTCCTGTGAACTCGAGCTGCCTTGATCTTACCAATCTCTCCAGTCTGTTTCCTCAACTCAGTCCCCTGGACTCTGCTTGGGTTTTTTCCTTCCTGCTTCATGGCCTGGAAACCCTGTCAGGACAATAAGCTGGGAAAATCATAGATTTCACCCCGTTTGCTTTCTGTTTCTCAGGGATCACTGTTCTTTGTTGTCTGAGCTCTAGTGAAACCACTGTTTCATATATTTCATCCAGTTTTTTGGGTATTTCAAACAGGATAGATCTGATCCCTGCTACTTCATCTTGATAGAAAATAGAAGTCTCCAATCATTTTGGAAAAAGAACTTTGGTTTCTTTATACTAGGATTAACATATTCACTAACTGAGCCTCTACACCTAGGGAATAATGTAAATTAAACAGGGAGTATCTGTAGTGTTATGAGGGCTTTAAAAATTATATAAAGATTATTGCATTATTTCCAGGTCAAGATTTTGTGTCTGGCTAACAATTCATGATTTAGTGTCTACCACCCTCTTTCTAAAATACCTATAGAAACTCAGAAAAAGATGAAAAGTCTTAATGCCTGAAACTAAAGCTGATAACCATCCTATTGACTCAAGTGGGGAGGAAATGCCTGCAAGACTAAATGAAAATAAATGAGAATAGCATATGCTGCAGACAGGTAGTTTTTATCAGTTGAGGAAAACTTGATGGGCTAAGAAAGCAAGTTTCAGAGATACCCAGTTCTTCCTCCAGTGCCTTCTCCCTCAGAGATGTGGGGCCAGACCAGAAGTTTGCTAGAGCTGACTGTAAAGTTTTTAGAAATTTTGCAAGCTAGATGTTAAACACAGATGTCATATCGGAGCTTGCAATTGATCATACTGGGAGTATTTACATCTCGGACATGAAAAAACTACAAACTAGGGTTCCTTGTTTTCCGTAAGGGCTGGTTGTTAAACATTTACCAGCACTGAGTATATAATCTTAGCTGTGTTGTCATATATGATCTTTATAGTATTGAAGTACATTCCTTCTTTACCTAATTTGTAGAGTTTTTCTCATGAAAGGATGTTGAATTTTGTCCAATGCTTTTTCTGCATCTATTAAGATCATGATTTTTGTCCTTCATTCTGCTAATGTAGTGTATCACATATATTGATTTGTGTATGTTGAACTATTCTTGCATCCCTGGGATAAATCCCACTTGGTCATGGTGAACGGTTATTTTAATGTGCTGTTGAGTTCAGTTTGTCAGTATTTTGTTGAGGATTTTTGCATCTATGTACATCAGGGATATTAACCTGTAATTTTCTTATAGTGTCCTTGGGATAGTGTCATCAGGATAATGGTGGCCTTCTAAGAGGACTTTGGGAGTTTTCCCTCCTCTTCAGTTTTTTGAGAGGAGTTTGAAAAGGATTGGTATTCTTTTTTAAATGGTTTGTAGAATTCAGGAATGAAGCCATCTGCTCCTTGGCTTTTCTTTGATGGGAGACTTTTTGTTACTGATTCGATCTCCTTACTCAGTATTGCTCTGTACAGATTTTCTATTTCTTCATGTTCAGTCTTTGTTAAGTTCTATGTGTCTAGGAATTTATCCATTTCTCTAGGTTATCCAATTTGTTGGCATATAATTCTTCATAGTAGTCCTTTGTATTTCTGTTGGTTATCAGTTTTAATGCCTTCTCTTTCATTTCTGATTTTACTTGAGTCTTCTCTCTTTTTCAGTTACTGTAGCTGAAGGTTTGTTGATTTTGTTTATCTTTTCAAAAAACAACTTCTAGTTTTGTTGATCTTTTCTATTGCTGTTCTAGTCTATTTCATTTATTTCTGCTGAGATCTTTATTATTTCCCTCTTCTGCTGACTTCGGGCTTAGTTGTTGTTGTTGTTGTTTTTTCCCCTAGTTCCTTAAGATGAAATGTTAGGCCGTTTATGATCCTTCTATTTTGATATAGGCATTTATTGCTATAAACTTCTCTCTTAGAACTGCTTTTGCTGCATCCCATAAAGTTTGATATGTTGTTTCCATTTTTGTTTGTCTCAAGAGACTTTTAATTTCCACATATTTTGTGAATATTTTGGAATTCCTTTGGTTATTGATGTCTATTTCATACCGCTGTTTGGATTACTATAGCTTTGTAGTATAATTTGAAGTCAAGTAATATAATGCCTCTGGCATTATCTTTTTTGCTCAGGATTGTTTTGGCTATTTGGGGTCTTTTCTTGTTCCACGTGAATGTTAGGATTGTTTTTTCTATTTCTGTGAAGAATGTCATTGGTATTTTGATAAGGATTGCATTGAATCTGTAGATTGTTGCTTGGAGTTCCTTTTCAGTCATTTCAAGAGTTTCCTGCTCTATAGGGTCTGGTATTTGAGAATTACTGTTATTCTTTTGGTGGTTTCATATTTTCTTGGGTTTTTGTATTTCTAGTATCTACATTGATGTCTGGTCATTTGGTAGAGCAGTTGCTTCTTCTGTTGCTCTGGAGTGGGCTTGGAGGAGGGATATTTCCTATTCTTTTTCTGGTTTCCACTGATGACTCTCCTTGTACCAGTGCAGTCCAATAGCTGGTGGGCTGCCTGCATGGTGGCTATTGCCGTTACTGTGGTGGTGAGCCACTTTTGTGGCAGCCATAGTGGTGGTGGTGGCTATGGCGGACCACCCACGTGGAAGTGGTATTTTTGGCATGCTCCTGCCTTTTGCTGGGTGGGGGCACTGCCCATGGCTCCTGTCTAGGAGCCCATGCGTGCTCCTACCTTCTGCTCAGCAGGGGATGCTGCCAGAGGCTCCTTCCTAGGATGCCGTGCATGCTTCTGTCTTCTGCCAGGCAGTAGGGGCTGCCTGCTCTTGGTTTTGGTTTCTAAGAAGCCATAGCCTAATCCAGGGTTGTAATGATTACTCCCATTTTTTTTAAAAGAGTTTTATTGTTTTTGCTCTTACAGTTAAGTTTTCAATCTGAGTTAATTTTTATATATTGTGTGAGGTAGGGGTCCAAATTCATTTTTTATATGTTGATTTCCATTTGGGATATCCCATGAGATATTTTAGCACCATCTGTTGTAAAAACTATTCCTTCCATCATTGAATTATCTTGTCACCTTTGTTGAAAATCTTTTGGTTGTTGAGGTGAAGGTCTATTTCTGGACTCTCAATTCTATTGATTTATATGGCTATCCTTATGCTAGTACCACACTGTCTTGATCCCTGTAGCTTTCTAGCTAGTGTTGATCAGAAAGTGTGAGTCCTTCAACTTTTTTTCTTTTCAAGATTGTGTTGGTTATTCTGGATCCCTTGAATTTTCTAATAATTTTAGGATCCACTTCAGTTATTGCAAAGAAGCCAGCTGGGGTTTGATGAGGATTGGTTTGAATCTATATATATCAATATGCTATATGGGGAGTGTATTAGTCTGTTTCTGTTCCTTATAACAAAATACATGGACCTGGGCTATTTATGAAGTAAACAAAATTTATTGCTTACCGTTTCAAAGGCTAGGAGGTCCGAGGTCCAAAGTCCAGGGAACACATTTGGTGAGGGTCTTGGTGGTGGTTACAGTGATGGCAGGGTATCACATTGCAAATTGGTAGAGCATAAAGAAACTCTTCATGTTCTTTCCTTTTAATGCCCTCTGAACTACGCCTCTGACCACCATTATTAATCCACTTAATGTAGCATGGTGCTACAATCTAATCATCTCTTTAAGGCTCCACTTTTCAATTACCATAATAGGATTTCCCACCTTCAACAGTTACAGTGGGGATTAAGCCTCAGGTGCGAGAGCATCTAATCTACAGCAAGGAATATTACCATCTCAACAATATCAAGTGTTGTGATACATGAAAATGGGATGTCTTTTTATGTATTTAATGTTGTCTTTAATTTTGTTCAACAATGTTTTGTAGTTGTCAGAGTATAAGTTTTGTTAACTTCTTTGGTTAAATTTATTCTTATTGTAAATGGAATTGTTTCTTTAGTTTTTTTTTCATATTATTCATTGCAATTGTATAGAAATACAACTGATTTTTGTATATTGATCTTGTGTCCTACCTCCTCGGTGAACTTGTTTCTTAGTTCACAGAGGTTTTAGTGGATTCCTTAGGATTTCCTATATTTAAGTGCATGTCATCTGTAAATAGAGACAGTTTTACTTATTTCTTTCCAATCTGGATGCTCCACTCCTCACTTTTTTCTTGCCTAATTGCCTTCATTAGAACCTCTAATACAGTGTTAAATAGCAGCGGTGAGAGTAGACATCCTTGTCATTTTCTTCCTGATCTTAGGGGAAAGCTTTCTGTCTTAAGTATGATGTATTTTCATTCATTTCAACATATTTTCTAATTCTCCTTTGTCAGGTTGAAGAAGTTTCCTTCTATTTCTAGTTTGTTGATTGTTTTTATCATGAAGGGTGTTGAACTTTGTCAAATGCTTCTTCTCTGAAATGATCATGTGATTTTTCTCCTTTGTTCTATTGATGGGGATTGACTTTCAAAAGCTAAACCAGCCTTGCTTATCTGAGATACATCTCAGGTCATGGTTATGGTGTGCAATCCTTTTTGTATGTTGCTGGAGTTGGTTTGCTAGTATTTTGTTGAGGATTTTTGTATCTGCTTTCAAAGGAATTTCTTGTGAGGTCTTTGTCTGGTTTTGTCATCAGGGTAATACGCCTCTCAAAATGAGTCAGAAAATGTCCCTTCCTCCCATTTTTTGGAACAGTTTGTGAAGAATTGGTATTATTTAAATGTTTGGTAGAATTCACCAGTGAATTCCTCTGGGCCTGGGTCTTTGTGAGTAGTTTTTTGATTACTAAATCAACCTTTTTACTTGTTATAGGTCTATTCAGATTTTCTGCTGCTTCTTGAGTCAGTTTCAGTAGTTGTGTCCTTTTAGGGATTTTTACAATTCATGTTACATAATTTGTTGAGTTATAGTTGTTCACAATGCTCCCTTATAATCCTTTTTATTTCTGTAATGTCAGTAGTAATGTCCCATCTTTTATTCCTGATCAAATCTTCTCCCTCTCCCTCTTTCTCTCCCTCTCTCTCCTTTCTCCTCTCTCTCTCTCTCCTCTCTCTCTCTCTCCTCTCTCTCTTCCCTCTCTCTCTCTTCCCTCTCTCTCTTCTCTCTTCTCTCTCCTCTCTCTCCTCTCTTTCTCTTCTCTCTCTCTCCCCCTCTCTTCTCTCTCTCTCTCCTCCCCTCTCCCCTCTCCTCTCTCTCCTCCCTCTCTCTCCTCTCTCCCTCTCTGTCTCTCCCCCCCTCTCCCCTTCCCCCTCTCCCTCTCTCTCTGCTCTGCTCTGTCTCCCCACCCCCCTGTCAGTCTAGCTATAAGTTCGCCAATTTTGTTGATCTTTTCAAATAACCAGCTTTTGGTTTTGTTGATTTTGTTTGTTTTTCTGTTCTCCAGTTTCTCTCTAAGCACTGCTTTAGCTGCATCCCATAAGTTTTGGTATATTACATCTTCATTTTTATTCATTTCAAAGTATTTTAATTTCTGTTGTGATTTCTTTTTGTGATCCTCTGGTTACTTAAGAGTGTATTGTTTCATTTTCACATATTTGTGAATTCCTGAACTTCTCTGTTATTGATTTTTAATTTTATTCCATGTGATTGGAGAACATGCTTTGTATGATTTCAGTCCTTTTAAGTTTATTGAGGCTTGTTTTATGGCACAGCATATGGTCTATTTTGAAGAATATTCCATGTGGACTTGAGAAGAATGTGTTTTCTAGGTCACCAGGGAGCAGCAGATGCTCTTGGGACCACAACTGGCTCCCACACTGATTATATTTTTACTTTTATGCGTCTGTTTCATTTTTGCCCTCTGAGGATTTTCCTTACTTTATTAACAAATCAGTAATTTGCTTAGATGTCTTTCATTTTAATCCAGTATAAAAGATGCTTTTCAATGGGACATTTATTTAGGATGTCTTTTTCCATTATATTGCTGGAAATAAGTTCTGTTACAGTATTACTTATTTTGCCCCCATCTTCAGAAATTATTTATGTTTTATAAGAGAAGTAATACCATTTTTTGGTGATTGGTGCCTGAATGTTCAATAGGGACACTCTGTTTTAGATGGTGATTTGATAGGTACACAGATAATACTTGTGAATAAACTCAACAAGAAGTATGTAAGACCTGTGTAAGAAAAACTTTCCTGAAAGAGATTAAGAAAAACAAATAGTGAGATATATCATTTTTCCTTTAAAGACTGAATGTAGCAAATAGGCTAATTCTTTCTAAATTAGTAAAGAGGTTTAAAGCAATTCCAACAAAAGTTTCAATAGATATAAATTAATTTCTAGGAATTTTAAATGAACTTCTAGAATTAGCTCAAGAATAAGCAAAAATAATAAAGTTTTAAAATTAAAATATGATTAATGAGAGACTGGCACTGTCAGATATTAAAGCAAATGAAATCTGTTACACTATTACTCAAATATATAGGCAAATAATGGGAGACATGAAATGCTTGAAACAGTTCCTTAGCACAACTAATACTAGAAGTTCACTTAAATTCAGTCCATTTTAATCAGGGATCAAATTTTCATAATACATAGTTTTACTAGAACATTAACTTGAAGTATTTTGCTAAAATTATGAAAATTATTTTGTATATAACAAAAGCTAGATTATAAATGTTAACTGTTAGAATTAATTTTTGACATTTCTTTCCTGACAAAATTATTTTAAAGTATGAAATAATTTTTACTTTGTTTGAATTCTCCATAATCAAAGAATCATTTTGCAAAAATATTCCAGATTTCATCTGTTTTTGTAAGGTTCCCTCTCTAGTCATATTATTCTTTTATGCACTTCTTATGTCATTGTCCTTTGTCCTTGCCAACTTTCCCTTAATTGCTAACTATACTGACCCTGACACATTTCTCTGGCAAAGTTTGTGATTTGAGCAGTTTTCTGTCGTTTTTATTGACTTCTTGAAATCCTGCGTATTTTGAGAGGTTCACTAGTTCAATTTGTGGTGGATTTTCAAGGCACTTTAAATGTCAATCGGCAAGACACTGATAAACCCAGATATTGATATAATGGACAGGAATAGATGGTACTGTGAAGCAGAGGAGGATATTCAAGGGAGCAACTGGCTTTCTAAAAGAGCCCTTTTGTAAGAGAATATTTTTCGTTATAATAATTCAACAGCATAGCTGAGGTTAGACGGTTAATAAATACTTAGTTATGAGGACACTCTGGTATATAAGAATTCAGTATACGATGAAGTGGCTTATAAAATGGATGGGAAAAGTGGATCATTCAATCAAAGTAAAAAAGTTAGAGCCTTAATGTTACTAGTGCCAGGGCCTATGGCTCCTGAAACTGTGTCTCCTTAGAAGAGGTACAGACCTTTTGGCTTGTAATAATTTAGAAGATCTTAATGACCTGATACTTCCACACTGTGGGAGTCACTCACTTTCCTCATAAAAACTTGACCGAGAGAGGATATCTTTCACAAAGATTTCATGTGTCCCAGTAACACAACAAATGTTCAGTTGTCTTCTTGAAGTTCAGTCTTTACTCCTTACCATGGCAAGCTACAGGACAAAGGGTTGAATGATGGTTTCTTGATGTTTATTTTGTTCAGGGCTCTCATTTCATTTGACAATCACAGTTGGACTCCATAGAACCCTATTAATATAGGGAACCTGTGGAGGAACATGATAGCAGAGCTATCCTGGAACAGAACTCCCCAACTGGTTTGGCATGAATGGGTTATAGATATGCCAAAATATTAGCTTCTAGAGTTATGGCAGGACTTGCAGTGGTGGAGCTCAAGGCCTAGTTGCCTCTAGAGGGTTGTAAAGAGCCTCCTCCATTTAACCAGTGCTCTGTACAATTATTATCCTTTTAATGCCAAAGAAGTTTTAAAAAAAAGATTCGGAAGCAGTATTCTAAGCATTTAGCTGGGAACAATGAGAACATGAATAATGTCATTATGCAAGCAGTCATTTGGTTTAGGGAAGAGAATAGCAGATACCAGCACAGAGTGGATGAGGGGGCAGATTAGATTTTTTTCTGACTCTGAATTCACTCCAATTCTATTTTCATATTAGGCTTTATATCATCAATATGATATCTATATTAGTATCAATCTTTTCAACTTTTACTTGTTAATACTCTTCTACACATATCCAGATAAGTTTCAGAAGAAATGAAGGGTTGAGAAATAGTCATAAAATAACTAAAAGAAAAATCAGAGGAAAACATTTGATATAGGACTGCATACAGAAACCATAAAAAAAGTTACATGTTTAGTTGTATTAAAAATTAGTAGTCTGTCCAAAAATTCTAAGAACAAGTTAACAGACAAGGATATGGAAAGATATTAGCAGCTTATACGATTTGCAATAAAACTCTAAAAAAATTTATTCTAACATGAAAAGACTTGCATCCCAATAGAAAAATAGTCAAATAACATCAGGAAATGATCCACAAAAAGCTGCAAATAGCCAATAAACAAAAAACATTCAGCTACAGAAATAAATGCAAATTAGTAAACAATTGAAACTATTTTTGCATATGAATTTTGACAAATTTGACTTCTGTCTAGAGACAATAGGCTCCTTAAATAATGGTTGTTGTGTAATATGATGAGCATTTCTCCAGGTTGATTTGGCATTACATAACAAAAAATGTTTTAATATTCATACCCTTTGACCTTATGTTTTAATTTTTAGAAATTTATTCTGAAGACATTATCAGAGATGACATGAAGGTATATGAAAATTCTATTCATCACAGTTATATTGTGGTAAAAATTTGAAGCAACCTAAATCTACACATATGGGAATAAATAATGGAATATCATATGGAATCCTGGGAAATTAAAATAATGTCTTTGAAGAAATTCTAAGATGTGGAAAATAGTGTCTATGTACTGCTTAAGTTGCATATACATTATCTCAAATGTATTTCATTTAAGACACTCATTTCATCATGTTCTCTGGCATCTAAGAAGGTAAACAACTAAGATGACACTCAAGATGTAGATTCTAATACAAGACCCTGTCTCAAAGCTAGGACAACCTCAGTCAGGGTAAGTGAGAAATAGACCTGTCTCTAGAGGGGTCAGCAAAGAAACCAGCTGGTCCTCATTCCGACTGTGGTTTCAACTCCCTGTACCAGCATCATCCGAAGAGCATGAAGCAAAAAGAGAATTTAAAGTGCTCACAGATGGAAGTTCCCCCAAGAAGAAAGAAACTGTCAGTCCTCTGGCAAAAATGGACCTTAATGCAGGTAGACAGAATTTTTTATTTCTTTGTAACTTTGACAGTGATTTTAAGACACCATTGATTCTAAAGTGTAATTCTAGGGCTGGCCCATGGCTCACTTGGGAGAGTGTGGTGCTGATGGCACCAAGGCCATGGGTTCGGGTCCCTATATAGGGATGGCTGGTTGGTTCACTTGGGAGAGCATGGTACTGACAACACCAAGTCAAGGGATTAGATCCCCTTACCGGTCATCTTTTTAAAAAAATAAAATAATAAAATGTAATTCTGTATATATCAGAGTTGTTAAAAGATGAACAATTGTGTATCTAGGATAAATGCAGTGTTTTCTATATATACAAATTGGAAGTAAATACTCCAAAATTTAGCAGTGCATTACATATGTATTTTACAAAATTTCTCTATGAACATTTATTACATATATTTAATTGTTTACCTTAATTAGGATTCCCATAATTGTCTTTACTTTGTCTTAAAATTTTGATCTCCTTTGCTAATGTATTTTGAATCACTGACAACCTTTGGTAATGAAGCTCAGACTTAGCGTTTTTACAATTTCAGCACTTTGGAAAAGGGCTATGTTTATATTGGCTGCAGACCCATGGGTCGTTGTTGACAGCAGGAGTACTAAAGGTCTTTCAAAATGCCCCCAGATCATTGCATTGAGGGGCGGGGGGAAGGAGGGAGGAGTGGTTAAGAGCGGTCTCTGGACTCTGGAGTCACAACCATGCTCGAATTTCAGCTTTGATATACACTGATTATGTGACCTTTAGGCAAGTCATTTAAATAGCCTAAGACTCAGTTTCTTCATTTTTAAAATAGTGATAATTGTGCTGTGGAGAGAATTAAATGAAATAATGTAAAATGCCTGCCATATAATATCGTATTGCTATTTCTTAACTCGTCTGTGAGACCAACTAATTGGTAGTATAATTTATTATTAACATCCCTTTGCTGTTCTTAATTGTGGTCCCCCTTAACAATGCTAGCACGTAAGAGAGACTTTTGAAAATGTATCATCTCTTCAGTGCTTACTTTTTAAATGACATATTATCTATTCCAGCAAATAGAAAAAGGGGTGTACTCCTGACTAGCATAACTTTGATGCAAATACCAGACCAAAAGGGAAAATCAACAGGCCAGTCTCACTGAACAGAGATGGAAAAATCTCAAACAAACCAAATTGGTCAGCAAACCAAATACAGCAACATATAGTTAAGAATTACACATCATGATTATTGGGAAAATATAGAAAAATGGTCAGGGCCCCTCAGATGTTTAGAATCTTGCCAAGCATCTGATGTAAATATGCACATGTACCCAGGTGTTACTTGTTATTGTCTGGTGTAAGTGCGCATGTGTACTCAGGTGTTTCGGGTTATGACTTAAGTATAAAGGACTAATGGCTCTGAGAGACTGCTTCTCAGGATGCTTTGGGAAGTCACAAGGGTCGCTGTTCTTGGCTCTGAATAAAGCCTATTAATTTTTCACCCTCGGCTCCCAGGACCTTTTCCTATTACCAAGCTCGTAGACCTGTGTGTGGAGGGTTTGTGACCCACTCTGGACAAGGGGCTTGAGGGGTCTGTGAGCCCCAGCCCTAGCTTTACAATTGGTGTAGTTGGAGCAGGATTAGGGGCAGGTAAAAAAAGCCCAGCAATTTGTGTAGTCGTTGCAGGATTATGGGTAGGTAAAAGAGCCCAGCAACTGGTATCATGGGTAGGATGCCAACCAGGTAAAGAAGCAGAACGCCCCTTGGGAGGGGGAGGAAATGTGGCTACCCTTAGGTATGTAGTGCCTGGTGGCTGCTTTCCTATTGACTGGGGTCTGGTTGTTGCTCGCTGTACTGCGAGCCAACATGGACCAGAAACCCCATGAAGCATCACAGTTTCAAGATTTGCAGCACAAAGCAGACAGGTTGGAAATGCAATACATGCCCTAGAGGCTGAAGTACAGCTATAGGTCACTCTTGCTTCTGACACCGAAGAAGTATGATGAACCTGATGGTGAGTTGGGTGAGACTGTGCGTCTCCTGGAATGACCTGCTCATCAGAAAGTGAAGCACGAGCAGCCTATGGGATCAGGTAGACTGGTAGGCAACCCATAGGTGACCCAATTCACTATGTCCTTTATACCCAGGTCGAATTGGTGAGCTTGGGGAAACAGTAAAGCGGCAGAAACAGGGAGAGCCCCTGGCTGCTGCAGCTACGGGACCTAGGGGTGAATGGTGTAACATGCTTTGGAGACGATGTAGTAAACGCATGTCACATTTGTCCGAAGGCAAATGGCTCGGACGGTGCCACTTAAACCCAATGGCTTGCCGGATGCTGTATAAACCCAAGAAAAGAGAAAAGAATGAGAAAAGATTGCCACATGCAGATGGGCAAATAACTCGAGGGAGGGTGCCCCTGACTCAATGGCAAGTGGACTTTGTTGGAACACTGCCAAGGTGAGAGAATTCCAGATACATCTTAATGGCTGTTGATATGGCTACTGGTCTTCTGTTTGTATGGCCTTGTAAGGCCCCAGACCAGGTAAACACTGTGAAGGCATTGAATAGCCTTACGGCCA
The DNA here is from genome assembly GCF_000696425.1 of Galeopterus variegatus. Taxonomy (NCBI): domain Eukaryota; kingdom Metazoa; phylum Chordata; class Mammalia; order Dermoptera; family Cynocephalidae; genus Galeopterus; species Galeopterus variegatus. Next base: position 118,942 of record NW_007729376.1, on the reverse strand, counting down.
TGTATGGCTGGCCTGTAGTCATAGAGAGTGACAATGGAACTCACTTCACTGGACATGAGGTTCAGAAATGGGCGTTCCAGTTGTATATTCAGTGGAAGTTACATGTGCCATATCATCCCCAGGCTGCAGGAATGACTGAACAGTACAATGGTCTTCTAAAAAAGGGACTAAGGCTATCTTCCCAACCCCCATCCCTGAAGGGGTGGACACGGTGGTTATGGCCGACAGTCAGGATCCTAAATGAGAGACCCCGCAAGGGCAGACCCTCTGTAGTGGAAGCTCTGTTGCATAGGGCTGCAGCACCCATACAACTGCAAGTTACTACTAAAGATAAGCTTTTGAAGCCAGGATATGCCAAGAATGGAAATATTCTTACCAGCCCCAACCTGTTTGCAACAGGGACAGACAGTACAATGGGAATGGCCTTGGAGAATAGAGGTCCCCCATATACGCTGGGTAGACCTAATAGGGCCTTGAGGGAAAGGATTAGAAGAAGACGTGCAAATTTCACCTTGGGTGACAAGTACCCGGCTTCCTCGAGTGAAGGTAACATGGCCTGGAACAGATAAGCACTCTATTCCAAAGGGCACATTTATATTATCATTATGGCCAGTTATGAGTTCCCCTATACTGTTACATGTAGAACTTACAGATCCAACAGTGTTAGTGGATAAAGTATGGTATCATAAACCAGGTAAGATATGTATTCCTGCAACCATCCTTTCTCAGGATGGCAAACCATCATGTATCTTACCAGAGGGGCGAGAACTCCCCTTATTGGTACCAATAACCCTTCTGTCTTTTCGCCCATAGTGTTCTGGCTGTGGGCACCAGAATCGACTGAGTACATACATACGTTCGTGTGATCAATGTGTCAGCCTACTGAATATGCACTGAACTAACCATCAGAATGACTACAGTATTCCCATGGAAAATCACACCAATGATGAGTACTATCCAGACATGTGCGGCTAACATTTGAAAGGTCAGAACTACAGGGACAAGCCTTAAGGACAAGCCTTAAGGCATATTGAATAGATAATAGGTTATATAAATGTAAGGGTCATTTATCCTTGCTAAGAGAACATGGGGGAAGATTCTGAACATGTAGATTGTACAGCAAGGGATCCTGAAGGGGTGGATGTTTGGGAAAATATAGAAAAATGGTCAGGGCCCCTCGGATGTTCAGAATCTTGTGGAGCATCTGATGTAAATATACACGTGCGCCCAGGTGTTCCTTGTTATTGTCTGGTGTAATTGCGTGTGTGCACCCAGGTGTTTTGGGTTATGACTTAAGTATAAAGGACTAATGGCTCTGATAGATGGCACTTCTCCTGATGCTTGGGGAAGCCATAAGGGCGGCTGTTCTTGGCTCTGAATAAGGCCTATTAATTTTTCACCCACGGCTCCCAGGACCTTTTCCTATTACCGAGCTCGCAGACCTGTGTGTGGAGGGTTTTGTGACCCAGTCTGGACAACGGGCTCGAGGGGTCTGTGAACCCCAGCCCTAGCTTTACAGTGATCAAGTTGGATTTATTTCGGAAATGCAGGATTAGTCTCACATTAGAAAATGAACATAATTTGTCATATTAACAAAATAAGTGAATTATATGATCATTTCAAATAGATGCAGTAAAAGTATCTGATAAAATCCAACATTTTTCAGTTTTTATATAAGAAGTAATTCTTCGCAAACTAGGGAGTAGTAGGGAACTTCCTAAATCTAATAAAAGATATTCACTAAAAACCTATAATAAACTTCATATTAACAGTAAATTTTCTGGTATATCCCTATTTGGTGCAGTTTTGAATGCCCTTCAGTTTTGACATCTTTTATTTCTAAAACTTGTTATTCTTCACTATTAATTAGTTTTGTTTGAAACTAATGAATTCTTTTTCATTTGACTTTCAGTGTACTTTGTTAACCTTTCATCTCTCCTAAATTATTCATTTTATTGTTAGTTCCCAACTATTTCCCCAACTATTGTATCCAAAACTTACTTTTATGTTCAGTGCTTCTGCTTCAAAAAGGTAAAAATCAGAATGTAAGTTTATTTTTCTCAATGTGAGTGATGTTGAGATCAGATCCCAAGTATGATATTGTTCAAGAATTATCATCATTGGAACTAAAATAGTGTCAGTCAGAGTGGCGTCAGCCTGACTGGGATGGACCAGTTGTGCATTCCAAAGGAAGACATTAAATCTTGAAAATAATTGTCTACAATCAATTCTGTGATATTAAAGTGTTCTTTAATGTCCCTGTAAACTTATAAACTGGTATAATCTTTTAACCATAGGAGTCTTAAAAATTAATTTCACATGATGTATATACCTTGTAACAATGTGGCTTGGTTGTATAGTGGACATTCTGGAAGATAACAGGGAGCAAAAGAAATGAGTAAAATGCAGACAGTGAGCAAGAGCGACTTTCTACAAGTGGTCATGTGGGTTGTTGAATCCTATTCTCAGATACACAGAGCTAGCAATGAGCCTTGTTAATTGGCTCCTCATTCTGTTAATTTATTCATCATTATGAATTCTACATTGTTTCACACTTAAATAAGCCATGTTTTAATACATCAGTTTTAAATAAAAGCATGTTTTCAAAAATGACATTGTATCATATCTAAATAAAAATTACATAAAAATTTTACCATTTTCATTTTCCATCCTGTTTTAAAAACATGGAAAAATGAAAAGTGCTTTTCTTGGTTTTCCTCAATGGCAGCTCAATATACTTAAGACACTACTTAGTTATAAAACAGAATCTTATCATATATGACTATTGATGGAAAAAATACTGCCTGTGTAAATACAATGGTTAGAAAAGTACACTATTTTCATTATGTTCAGAAAAAATATGTACTGTAACTATATTTAGTATATCATATTCTGGTGTTAGAGAGATTGATACAGTAAATACCTATTTACCTGGAATAATTACTAAAGATATGTCCTGATAAATTTAATATTCAAGTTAACTCAAAGTTATTATAACCAGATTAAAACATAACTACTTTTCGAATAATACAATAAAATATTCACAACACTAAAACTATGAGGAGCTTAATTTAATCATTTATGACTGAGGAAGCAACTCAGAATCTTGCAATGCCCCATTTAAAAACAAACCTTATAAGATAAAACTGTGAAAATTCTAGTTATTTGAGTTTTCTGATTTTGATTTTGAGAAGCTATATATTTTGGAAAGGTCATGAAAGCTGTGTCATATATATCCTCATCTATTTTCATATTAATTCTTCCCACCCCTGTTATGGGCATTATAGAAAAGAGAGGTCAAAACTTCTTCCTCCCCTCCCCCGATGGAAAAGTAGACATGAAAATTACTCCAGTTGATCTAAACCAGACTTTCTCGACGAATGATCTGTGTACCTCCCATCTTAGAATCATTCGGGATACTTGTTAGAAATGCAGATTCCTGAATCCTTCATAAGACCTGCTAAATCACTACATCTGGGAAAGATCCTAGGATATTAACAAACTCTCCAGGTAATTCTGATTCTTAAGTTTGGGAGCCACTGCCAGATAGCATCTAGATCTGACTGAGATATCAACGTAGGAAGGATTATCAGAGCAGCACCAAGTAACTCTTCCCATGAATGTTGATACAGGAAAAAAGTGACTAAGATTGAAATGGGTGTGCTACTTCCAAGTGTACAAGAAAAGGAAATAATATGTTATGCCATCAGGCCAAGGGAATTTTAGAGGCAAAGTTGGAAATAGTTCAGAGCTATTTTCATTCATGTTAATAATATCAATGCTTAATAGATTTTCTAGTGTATTTTTCCCAATTGACATGAAATTAGCTGAGCCCCATTTTATTCACTTGGAAGACGTTTTTATTGTTTTCATGCTTTGATTTTACTTCAAACACTGTAATAAATGTCTCTTTAGGGTTTCTTTCCACTAAATATCTTGGGTTTTTCAGAGCTTTGTTTGCAATAGTTAAATATTTTTATTAATATGAGCCAATTTTACTTGTAGTTCTTGTAACTGTCTGTTACCACTGACAGGAGAATATAATGGTTTTTAGAAGAAAATTTTTAAAAATTTTATGCCATCATGGGAAGATAAGTGGCTATAGTTTCATTTGGTCTGTTTGTTTTCTTTATAAGAGTTGAAACATATATAAATTCTACCTTAATCATCCCTCAACCACCACCACCACCACTTAAAGGGTCAGTCAACAGTACTTATGAAGTCCCCATTACACTTTGAGCAGTCACAAAAGGAGAAAGACTCTAGTTTCCTTTTCAAATTTCTCTATTAGTACTGAAAATTCAGTCAATATCCAAGTCTGACCAAGTCTTCCCCCATATCTCTACTACCCATGTCTATCACCCAGGAATTTGCAAGACTCACTTTTGCTCAGGGGCAGCCTTCACTAAACCACAAGCCAATCATGAAGGTTAGCCTTACTTTCTCTTCTACCTCCCTTCTCCAAAATATTCCTCAGGGGTGTGGACTGTAGGTCTTCTATGGCCTCTAGCTTCACTGTGGGCTGTTCTTGGATACTGTTGATCATTAATTGTGAATCATAGTCTGTCACTGTATTTACAAGAGAAGTGGGATGAAATCATACCCCTTTCTTCTTGCTACTTAGACCTTTCAGTCTCCTCAAAATGAGACACCAGGGCCTGGTGAAAGCACTATCAAAGAGAATTGCAAAGTAGGAGAGACAAGGGTTAATGCTCTGCTGCTCTACTTTTGATTTTCCTTTGCATCACCCAGAGGAAGTTTCCAAGGGAAACTTAGCTTTTAGATGGTGAGAGTCACCTTCCTGAATTCTCCTGCTTGACCTGCCCACAGGTTTGAGTTACCACCTCAAATGGATCTCCTTCTTTGAATCTTTCAACTGCCTCTACTTCTCCACTGAAGGGGTCTTACAGTTTGAGCCTTTCTTCCTTCCCACCCATACCATACATTGTCCAATCAAGTAAGGCCACAGGTTTGGGCTGCATGGGAAAAACTTTGCTGCTTGATCACTCATACATTTGAGTGTGTGTGCTCGTGTGTACAGGTGGGGGATGATGCGCAAATTGTGTGTCCTCCAATCCATGTTTCCTTTTTTTTTTTTGAGATGGTGTACTTATCTATTTATTTTTTCAATTTTATTTATATTTGTGGGGTACAGTGTGTTGTTTCAATACATTCATATACTGCACAATGGTTCACTTAGGATAGGTAGCACAGTTTTGTATCTGTTAGTCCACTCTTTCTCCTCCCCATTCCACCCCCTCTTCTCCCAGGCTCTGGTAACCATTATTCTACTCTCTGCTTCTATGAGGGACCATGGGGTATTTATCTTTCTGTGCTTGACTTATTTTGATTTCTTGCTATTTATTTTTAGTGTGTCTCAAGTTTTTGTGTTACGGTTACTGTGAGGCTTACAAAAAATGTGTTATAGTTATAACAGATTATTTTAGACTATTAACTTTGATATCTAAGGAGAAAGAAAGAACTAAAGCCAACTCTATGCTTTGGTGTCATTCCCTCCCACTTTTTGACATTTTGTTGTTTCATGTTACATCTTCTAATATTGCCTGTCTCTTATATGGTGGTTGTATTTGATGTTGTTTTGTTAGGTTTGTCCTTTAGTCTTCACACTAAGGATGAAAGCAGTTTATTTAACCCCCTTATGACATTGGAGTATTCTGAGATTTTCTGTGAACTTACTTTACTAATGAGTTATGTACTTTCAAACGTTTTCTTGCTGCTCATTAGTATCACGTTGTTTCAGACTGAAGAACTCCCTTTAGCATTTCTTGTAAGGCAGGTCTAGTGTTGGTGAATTCTCTTAGCTTTTGTTTGTCTGGGAAAGACTTTATTTCTCCTTCATATTTGAAGGTTTTGATGGATAGAGAATTCTTGGCTGACAATCTTTTTCCTTCAGCACTCTGAATTTATCATCACATTCTCTTCTGGCCTGTTGGGTTTCTACTGAGAAATCCACTGAGAGATGTATTGGAGATCTGATGAATGTTATGTGTTTCTCTTCTCTAGCTGCTTTTAGTATCCTTTCTTTGTCTTTGGTTTTTGATAATTTTGATTATGGATGTGCCTTGGGGTGTTCCTCCTTGGATTGAAATTGATTGGCGACATCTGAGCTTCCTGCACCTGCATGCTGTCCTCTTTTCCCATAGTTGGGAAATTTTTAGCAATTATTTCCTTGAATATGCTTTCTACATCTCTTCCTTTTCTTCTCCTTTGGGTATGCCAATTACGCAGAAGTTATTTTGCTTGAGAGAATCACGTATTTGCTGTACTTCTGTTTCATTTTTTTCTTATTGTTTTTTCATTTTCTCCTCTGGTTTGATAATTTCATGTTTTATTTTCAAACTCACTGATTCTTTCCTCAGTTTAAGTCTGCTGTTGGAACTTTGTATCAAATTTTTCAGTTCAGATAATATATTCTTTATTTCTAGAATTTCTATTTTTTTTTTAATTGATACAATTCCTTTGTCAAGTTTCTCATTCTGCTCCTGGACTGTTTTCCAGATATTTAATTTTCTATCTGTATTTTCTCGTGACCCCCTGTACATCCTTAAGAGGGTTATTCTGAATTCTCTGTCATGCATTTCATAAATCCACTGTTCTTCTGGGTCTATTGCTGGTGTTTGGTTTGTTTCCTTTGATGGTATCATACTTCTCTGTTCTTTATCTTTGTATCTTTATGCTGATGCCTGGGCATTTGAGGAGACTGCTACCTCTTCTAGGTTTTATAGGTATTCTTTGGTGGTGTTAGACCTTTACTGGTTAATATCAGAGCTTTGGGGCCGACCCCGTGGTGCACTCGGGAGAGTGCGGCGCTGGGAGCACAGCGGCACTCCCGCCACGGGTTCAGATCCTATATAGGGATGGCCGGTGCGCTCACTGGCTGAGCGTGGTGCAGGTGACATCAAGCCAAGGGTTGTGATCCCCTTACCGGTCACACACACACACACACACACACACACACAAATATATATATATATATATATCAGAGCTTTGTCTCTGATCTGTGTGGTTTTTTTTTTTTTTCTTTCTGTTTTTCAGTTCTGTGTTGGATTATTATCCACCACCACCACTTAAACTCTGCACTGGAACTAATTTATTGTCCTTTGGTCAATTCCAAAATTGGGGGAGCTTCCTGTGGAGATCAGCCCTGTGATCTAAATTGCTGCTTTGCTGCTGATTCTCTAGGGAAGGCTTTTTGTGTGGCTCAGGTTTTAATTGTTGGTCTTTTAATGAAAGTTAGGCAGAGGTAAAACTGCTGAAAATTTCTTAAGGAGGCACCATTTTGGAGAACATGTACCATTTTCCTGGATTCCCAAAACAGTAAGAGTTTCTTCTACCACTGAATCAGATTGTAGCCACTTTGGATGAACAATGGATGGAAGATCTGATTTGCAGTTAGGGACAAATTGTGTGAAAAATACATACCTTTAGACATTGGACACAGATACCATGGGTGAGATGCTCTCAATATGGGAAGCACTTAAGAACAGAGACTGAGTGAAAGAAGAGCAGAATCAAGTCTCCCATCAGAATTTTTCTGTACCACTTAAAAAGTTAATTCTCATCCCCTCCCCTGATTCTGTGTGTATGTATGTAGTTGATTTTGCATGTACCACTTTACGTTATAAAATCTTGCCAAAAGCCAAGCAGCTTTGCCGGTCTAGAGAGGATTACTTAATTCTCCACAGTATTGAAAATACTGTTAAATTTTTATTACTTGGTGTAGCATATCCGAAGCCAAAGCTGGTAGAATCAGGTAGCATGTTAGTCATGGGAATATATATTTCACATCTCTCCAGAATTAATCAACAAAAAAGATGGCTTCGATTGTGTAAAATTTTAAAAATGCCATCTGAGATGTAGGCAAACCATTTTACCATGAGAAGAAAGAAAATGTTCACTTTAATTTGGTGTTCTATCTATGCTTATGAGTCACACCCGATTTCTGGGTAGAGGGTTCTTGTTATTTTAGTGTGTTTAGTGAATGGGGGCTGAAAAGGTGTCATGGCAGTGAAATTCTTTTTCAGAATTTGTGAGAAAAATTCAGGTGTCTCCAGTAGCCAGTAAGTATTGACTTTGTGTCCCTCATGTTGAGAATATTTTTTCTCAATCCTATTCTCACAGCAGCACATTGAGGCAGGAGGCACACTTCCATTGGTAGAAAAGTGTTCTTAGCGGGGGTGAGTGATAAAATCCTACTTCCAGGATAAGAAAGCAGAGTTTTTAGGAGTTTGGATTGAGAGCAGTTTGAAAAATCTTCCTCTGGAGAGTCTGTTACACACCCCTAAGAGGTATTACTTTTACTGTCCAATTAAGCATTAATTGATTTAGAACAATGGTACATGATAAATGTTCATTGAATTTAAGTACTAACTTAGGGTTTCTGGCCCTGGCTAAGGGCGTTTCGAATAGTATCTAGTACTAATGTGTCCATTCTATGTTTGCAATTGTTGGCATCTGCCCAAGATGTTCCTTGGAGTATATGGAGTGGGAGCTGTCCCAAAGCTTTGTGCAGGAGCTGAGGGGATTTTACTAAAGAGCTAATAATAGCACGTCAGAGAGGTTACAGCTTGGCTGCCTGTCATGTTTACACGGTCCTTTTGAAAGAGGCTGCCCCAAGTACCACCCCGTAAGAAGGTAGCAAAACAGCCTATTTTTTCTTTTTAAGCACAAGTGGCCATCTTCTATAGCATGTGGCCCTTCCATCTTAGCCACAAGAGAAGAACTAGGAGAGGACTCCTGGCTCAGGAGTGGCCAATCTATTGGCTGTTCAGTGGCTTCTGAGAAAGACTTATACAAGAATGGGGATAGAATCAGATTCTCTCCCCTGTGGCATTTGATTATGAGATATATGGAGACAGCTGGCAACTGGTTGTGGGAGCAGAAGTGGAAAGACAGGTAGAGAGACAAAGAACTGTGGTTGTGCAACTTGAGTTAGTCCTGTGTTCTAAAGACATTTCATGAGGAGTTGGAGCAAAAGCTGGCTCTTTGGCCCTGAGAGCTGGTTGTTTGCATCTCCTCACAGCTCTGCCTGCAGAGACATCAAGTTGGTGGGAGTATTTACACCACATAAATTGGTTAATTCTACAGATCAGGTGTGTGTGCGCCCCATTCCCACCCCTGGCTCCAGATCTGGTTGTTAAACATTTACCAGCATACCACTGAGTTGGGGGAAGAGATAGTATAAGAAGCAGCGGAAGCAATTACCTCCTCTGGGTCCTCTACCTTAAAATCAAGCAATGTTTAAAGTACAATGTTAACATGATAGTTATTCAGGCTATAATAAAATAGACATTAGAGAAAGCTATGTGAAATATATGATTAAAATATCAGTGTCAAACTACAAAATTCATAGGAATGTGGTCAGAGGGTGGTACCCTTCCTGTTCCCCCAGTTAATCAAAGGCCCAAGCCCCACTCCCAGGCCCACAAAGGATGATCTGCCAATCCAGTTAAGCCTCTGGTCTTATTTCCACATGTATTCTTTACCTCTGTTATTTGAGGTAACCTTAGTGCATATCAGTTACTTAAAACTGCAAGAGCCCAGTGCCCAATGAATACAGTTTTTGAATGCTTTTTTTTTTTTTTTTTTAATATAGAGTAAACAGGACAGACTAGAATGGTCAAAAGTATACACACACTTTGGAATGAGGTTTGAGTTCCAATACTACTTCACCCTTTCCTGGTAGCATATTACTTTTCTATGGCCCAGTTTCCTTAGTTGTAAAACAGGGATAGAAGTAATAAGCTCAGAGATATTTGTAAGGATTAAATGAGATACCAGGAATAAACATCTAGCACAGTATCTGGCGCTTACTATGCACTCAGTAACTTTAGTACTTTTTTCCCTTCCTTAAAATACTTATTCAAGTCTTTAGGATAGCTTTTGGTATTGCTGACAGTGAAGTCTGCAAAGTCAATACAATTAACTAACTCTTCACTTACAGTGACATGAATTAGGTTGTAATGACATTGCATTCTTTATAATTTTACATTTTTGTAAATCGTCATTCAACTAAGATATTTTAAATATAGTCATAATTATTACACTCTTTGAGACCTACTTTTCTCTACATTTAGGGAGCTCCTATATTCCAGTCTACAAATTGCTGGGCTCATTTTTGTTTTTAAACAAATATTTAGACTACGGGCAAAGAACTATGTTAGGTGTTGTTGGGGAGTAAGAAAAAGATGCTTATGTAATACAAGGTTAAATATACAAAAAAGAGGAAAGGGAGGGAATACTCATGAGTTTCCTGATATTTCCTTCAAACTACCCAGGTTCTAGGTAATGAATTGAATAGTAATGTTATGTATGTGTCATTTAAATCCCTTATTTATTAATTACAATATATTTACCATTAGTTTACCCAGGTCTTCTGCCCTAAGTCCCTTATAACTGCCAGCATATTAAGGGTGAAATCTGCCCATTTGCCAGGCGTAATTCATGGGATATGGTGTTTTTCAAAACCAGATGTTTTGTGAATGGACTGTTTTTTGGTTTACAGGCCTTAATATTTTGCCAGAATTGAATTTGTTTTGAAATAAGTTTTCTGATTTTCACATATAGCATTTTCAAACAAATAGTGTGATGTACAAATTACCATCACTTTAGTTCATGTTAGATTAATCCACACTCAAAATCTGTTTGACATTTACCCCTTAAGTATTTTGCATCAATAAATCATTTCTGTAGTATCTTAAAATGTTCATAAGTAATTACATAACATCCTACATCTCCAGGTCCTGTCCCATTAATTGGAGTAAAAAATATAGTAATTAAGACATAATTATGTTGTCTTGAAATGCTAACGGTCATTTGGACTTGATTACCTGAGGTGCTATCAGTGCCCCAGAAAAGTCAGGCAACTCCAGGCTTGGGCCTGTAATTAAACATCTGGTACTGACATTTTTGGTCATCAGAGGTGTGGCACCTTTTGAAAAAATTTCAACAGTGCACTATTTAGACAATCTACAATAAAACAAAAGTAGCGTGTGTGTGTGTGTGTGTGTGTGTGTGTGTGTTGGGTGGGGGCGGGGGGTGGAAATGAATAGAGGTTGGAGGTGGAGAGAAAGACCCGTGTAAATTTCAGCATTTAACTTCGTGAAAAACTATTGTTCAGTCAGCCTGCCTCGACTCCATATATGGTGTTCAAATATAAGTTTGGGAAGGGCTGTTTTGCAGTTTTGGCCAAGAACGCACACACACACACACCCACACTCACACCCTGTCTCTCTCTCTCTCACCTGGAACGCAGGCGGGTGGTTTTATGTATTACAGTGCTGGTGTGGTATATATATAGGATGGCTCACCTGCATAAATGGCAGGGCTGCTCCTGACCCACTTTCCCAGCTTTGGAGAAGTACTTGCCAGAACTTTTTATCCCCTCACTACGAAAGCTCTCACCCCCTGGCACGTCTTCCCACAGGTCCGTGGCTCGCTGTCCGCTCTCTGCGTGGTAGTTTCTCCCTTTACTACGCCTTCAAGGGTCTCAGGTGGAAGGCGCGAGGGGGCTGCTCGGCTCTGCTCTCGGGCCCCAACTTTGGAAAGGGATGTCCCCTAGCAGAGGGCCACCTCGCGGTCGCGCTCGGCGGCCGGCGGCCTCGGGGCGGCCTTGGAGGCGGAGGGGGAGGAGGAGGGAGTTGGCGGCCGCCGCGGCCCGGGCAGCAGGCCCCGTCCGCGGCCGGCGCGCTCCCCGGTCGTCCCTCGCTCGTCTCCTATGCTCATATTTGGACTCGGCTGCCCGTGCCCAGGAATTTCCCGTCATGCCTCCCGCCGCCCCGTCCGTCGCCCCGAGCAGGGGAGGGAGGGAGGGAGAGGAGCTCGGACAGCGGCGGCGGCGGCGGCTCGCTGGCCTTTCCATGATCTCTGCTGTCGGGCCCCAACTTTGGAAAGGGATGTCGCCTAGCAGAGGGCCACCTCGCGGTCGCGCTCGGCGGCCGGCGGCCTCGGGGCGGCCTTGGAGGCGGAGGGGGAGGAGGAGGGAGTTGGCGGCCGCCGCGGCCCGGGCAGCAGGCCCCGTCCGCGGCCGGCGCGCTCCCCGGTCGTCCCTCGCTCGTCTCCTATGCTCATATTTGGACTCGGCTGCCCGTGCCCAGGAATTTCCCGTCATGCCTCCCGCCGCCCCGTCCGTCGCCCCGAGCAGGGGAGGGAGGGAGGGAGAGGAGCTCGGACAGCGGCGGCGGCGGCGGCTCGCTGGCCTTTCCATGATTCCGCGGCAGACCCTCCCGCGCCCCCTCTCACTCTGCCTCTGCCTCTGCCTGGCCGCCGCCGCGGCGCGGGGAGCCACGCAGTCCGGTAAGTTCGGGCTCCCTCCCCGCCTCGCCTCACCCCTCCCAGCCTCTCCTGCCACGTTAGGGTGTGACCCCGACCCCGGCCCCCCTCCAAGAGCCGGCTACGCCCCCCTCGGCCTCCCGAGGGACACCCCCTTGCTGAGCCCAGGACGGGTGCTGAAGCGTTGCGCCCGGTGCCGGCGGTGAGGGGCCGAGTGGAAGGAGGTCAAGGCTGCCTTCCCCCACGCCGACGGGAGGCGTCTGGCTGCCTCGCTGACACCTTATCCCGTCCCCGGAGCGAACCTGAGCCCGCGGGAGCCTCTCGCCCGGCGCGGGCCCCCGAGGGAGGGGTCTGGCCCGGCAGCCCGGGAGAGGCAGGGAGGGGGCATCGGCCCCAGCTCGGGAGGGCGTGGGGCCCGCGGCAGGCGCAGACCCCGGAGCCCCCTGCTCGGCGCCAGTCGGCCCCGCCGGGGTTGCCGCCCAGATAACGGGCCCGGGGCGTGGGAATCCGCCGGCCG
>NW_007729376.1:40124-105134 GCF_000696425.1 Galeopterus variegatus | reverse complement strand
CGCGCCTCCCGCCGCGCGTCTGCGAGGGGAGTGGGCTGCCGGGGCGTGAGGAGGGCGCAGCCAGAGGCGCAGCCGCCGCCTGTCTGCCCTCCATGTCGCCCGCGGCGCCGGGCCAGGCTCCCGCGGGCCGGGCTGGCATCTCACAGGCCAAAATCGAACAGAACCCCGAATTTGCCAGGTACCAGTTTCGTTTTGTTTTTAAGCGGAAAAAGGCAGCCAAGTTTATTTTTTAAAGTTTTGCACTGGACCATTTCAAGTCAAACTATATGAATGAAAAGTGCCATTCCTGCCTTATTTGGTTTAGGGCTATCAATTGAGCGTGGTAATTAAATAACAGTAAGATTGTAAAAGACAATTTCCTGTGAATCATGTGGAAAATATTAGGGAGAAATTTTTTATATAAGACTATTATAAAAAGCAGTTATTTGAAAGTACAAATGTAGGGTTTAAGGCAATTGTGAAATTGCATGAACTTTTAGCATTTGTGATGAGTAACTAGTCATCAAACCTTGTTGGTTCTTAATTTTATCTGGCGTGGAAGGACAGAAACTCTAATTACTCAGAGCTGAGATTACTTAGAAGATTTTAGTTTGCTTTTGTTTTTGCCACCGATAGACTAAACTGTCATAAAAAGATATGGCTGACTATAACTTATAAATTAGTTGAAAGCTGACTCTGTTAAGCATAGATTATATCCAGCACCCTTTGGTTTATCTCTTCATATTTTCGTTTGCGGCATTGGAGACAAAAAAGATTTTAAAAGATACTTTTGTCTATAAAAAAATCTTCAAGGTTTATATAACTTACAAAATTCTCCATTCGAATTAATGGCGGGTATTTACAATTTTTAACCTTAGTAAATGTGCAGTTTATAAATACTAATTTAAGCAATGATAGTTTCATGTTTGTTTCTGAATAATATTGTTTTTCAAAAAAGATCTCCTTTTTATAGATTCATATTTTAGGAGTAACTTTAATTGCACTTCTTGGGAGATACAACAGGTTCTAATTTCACACTTTATCAGTGGGCATCTAAAAATACTGTGCTGGATGATAAAGAGTGGATTGTACTGCCAAGGAATATGTATGCATGCTTTTTTTTTTTTGCTTGAGTAATGTGTTGACTTACCTAATACTTGTGGTTAAAAAACAAAAAGTCGTTGAAGACTGAAATCCACTGTTCTGTGGCCCATTGCCAGTAATTTTGAACACTGAGTTTGTATTTGGACCATTTAAACATATATTCTTTTCATTTTGACCCCAGTTGGTATATCAATCTAATTTCTGGTGACTTTTATTAGGGCCCTATGTGAATGTCTGGAATTTTTTTATATTAAAATAAGTTGCTCTTTGTTATTTAGAATTTTGTCACAGTGTCTAAACTGCCTGGCTGCCATGGTTGCATCATACAACCTCAAATAGAGATTTTGAATCAACACACTGTTTTTTGCTTTTACAGGTGCTTATTTCAATATTTTAACTAAAATAACAACCAATTAAATTAGAAATCTTTGCTGCTTTGATCAATAAGAATATCCAGAGAATATCCCAACAGTAGGATTCATCAATTTTTATAATATATTTATCATTTATTAATTTAAAATATATTTTAAACCATCAAAGAGCAACTATAGGAAGCAATGCTTTTTGGTTCTCTATCATAATCTGGTCACAATCCCTTTGATTTTATCTTTACCTGGATAACTTATTATAGTCAGGGATTTGGTTGACGAATTTGGTTCCAACGTTTAGCTTCCTTCTCTGTCAAATTATGAAGTTGGATATAGTTTCCTTGTCCCTTCTAACTCCAGGATCCTATAATATTGTTTTTGTTTATATAACCCTGCAGAGGCACCCACTACATTTAGTTCAGTCTTCTGATTGTCAACTTCTGACTTGCCACACATGTTAAACTGGTCTGCCTGTAGTCAGATCTGATGGGTGTGGATCTAGCTTTGAGGAGCTCAGATCTGCCTCAGGATTGTCCTGATACCTGGCACATGCACACAGATGCATACCTACCTAGGCAGAGTTCTATAATATTAAGCTTCTGTTACTTTCTTCCCCTCCTCTAATAGCAGAAAGATCTGGTTATGTCATAGGTTAAATGCCCAGCTGCTCTTTGGGGATACATAAGGCCAGGCCCTAAGACAGTTTGATACTCAGCTTTGTTATTTGGGTTCCAGTTAGGGATACCATCAGAGAGCACCCAAACCTTCCTGTCGTTGGGTAGACTGTGGCTACTTATCTGGAAGTATTCCAGATGAAATGCCCTCTATGGGGTTATCACGTTCTGATCCTGCCTCAGAGAAGACTGCATGGGATCGACCTATTTGATTTACTCAGACAAATTGGCTTTAGATAGGAGGGTAATCAGCTATTTAATTTGCCAATCGTTAGGTAGCATTTCTTATTGTCGTACAAATATCTTAAGGCTTTGCCTTCAATGTTCTATATTTTCTCCTTCCTGGGCATTATGGATTTTCCTTTTAAAATGTTCAGCACGATCTCTGATCCCTGATCCCTGTTCATATGTTCACCTCTATGGCATACTGAAGTCATATTTTTGGCTTTTAAGGAAATACAAATAAAGAGAAGAGAAAGTATAGAAAAGGTAGCCCAGTAATAAATTATAAATTGACTTCATGGAACATTTTGGTTATTGCCTCATTTAAACTTCTGTTACAAGTAACAGAAATGAACTTGAACAAGTTTTAGCAAAAAGAAAGAAAGAAAACAATTTGTTGGAAGATCATTGGAAGACAAATGCAGACAGAACTTCTGAGGGACTGGGACCAGGGATGTGGAAACCTGGAACATTCCCTGTCTCTAGTCTTCGCTTTCTTTGCTTCGATGTTCTCTCTTTGCTCACTTTTTTTCTTTTTCTTTTTTGGTTTCCATGGTTGAATGTGACTGCTCAGCAGCTCCTGAGTACTTATGTGTCCCTTGGTTCCAAGCACAAGGAGAGATTATTGAGCCTTGATCCTAAGTTCCTGAGAGGAAGAACCTGATAGAACAGTTTGGGTCTCATACTTGATCTAAATTTTCCCTAAGGTCTCTTCTACTTTTAGAGTTATCTGTAATATGTCGTACAGCCACTTACATAGTTTGATTTTGTGTTTTTACATTTTATATTACAGGGTTATTAGTCCTTAAAATGAATAATTTTCTATTGATTGTAATGTGTATATGGAAGTATGTGACACCCTCAGTGGGCTTCTAGGATGTTACTTAGCACTGATAATACTGCTGCAAGAATGCCGAAGTTGAATCCTTTGGGGAGTAAACTAAGTGTAGCAACACATTCAAAAATTATAGTGCTTAGGATCCAACTTAGTTGTAAAAGTCCTGTCTAATGATGATCCATTCTGCAGATAGTGATCTGTAGTTTTTCAGGAATTCATTGAATAAAATGCTGACTTCAAATAGGTCTTCAAATTAAAACTGTGTAAGTGATAGAGACATTCAAAATAGTAATAGTTTAGGGACCAAGAATTCATCAGGTTTTTTTTCCCTGTTTTTCACACATGCCTAGCATTTTCTATCTTGATTTTTCCTTTAGGCTGTTCCTGCTGCCTGGAACTCTTCTCCCATAACAGGTTGAAGTCTTTAAGGCCTGAGTTGTTTTTTGTGAAGTCTTCTTCATCTCATAGAGTTTGTAATTTCCTTCTGCTTCTAAGGCATTTTGGAACCTTGACTGGAATGTGACTTTTAATATCTTGCATTACAGTTAAGTCCATACGTATTCATTTTCTTCACTAGACTATAAGTTCCAGTAGACCAGCGCATCACCTAGAAGAATTCTGATAGGCTCCAAGCATCCGTTGTCTTAAGAATAATGATTCTGACTTCTTCAAATATTCTGATGCTTTTGTAGTATCCTGCTTGCCACTACCTTTCTCTTTTGGCATTGGATCTCCATCACACTGCCCTTCTTTCTTAGCCCTTGTCTGTTTTCTAGGTTTTACAGGCTTTTCCATGAACATTCTAATTTCCTGTGTGAAGATCAAATATATAGAAGATAGACTGCTTGCCACTACCTTTCTCTTTTGGCATTGGATCTCCATCACACTGCCCTTCTTTCTTAGTCCTTGTCTGTTTTCTAGGTTTTACAGGCTTTTCCATGAACATTCTAATTTCCTGTGTGAAGATCAAATATATAGAAGATAGGATGTTTTCCTATAAACTGAGATGGCATGGAGAAGAAGAGTATAGCAAACTCATGTGGAAGGGAATCAACTTTTGTTGAGCGCCCAATATTTATCGCAGATCAGATATAGAGGGCAGGTGTAGAAAAAAATTGAGCACATATAAAGGGAAATAGTGGGAAGATAAAGTATAAAGATGGAAAATTAGGTGGTTTGGCATAAAATATGGAAGACTTTTAATGCTACACTAAGTAATTAAGACTGGGTTAATAAGCTATGAGATTAAAGTGTTCTGATTCTTGAAGTGTCATAATCAGAGTTATAGGTTATATTATCTAATTGTTCAAAGGATGAATTGAATTGGGAAAGAAACGATAGGATCAATAAAGAAGTGTTGTAAGGGTTTTTGTTAAAGAATGAGGACCTGAACTAGGATGGTAGCAATAGGATTGGAGAAGTGTTGCTGAAGTACATTGGACGGAAATAAACAGTTCATTGGATATTGGGAAAGAAAGAGATGAATAAAAGGTGATGATAACATGTGTAGCCTGGGCAACTGAGAGACTGTATACTCAGTGCATTTTTATGGGTAAAAATAAGTTTTGTTTTATATCTCTTACATTTGAGGTGCTGGTAGAACATTCATGTGTAGATGTGTAGTAGAATCAGAAGTGCGAGATTGGAGCTTGCAGGAAGAAATAGGGGCTGGAAATAAAACATGTACGAGTTAGGAGGGTTAAAAATAAAGGGAAGAAGAGAGAATTTGTTGGCTGTAGTAAAAGGACAGGTACAGGAAGAGCATCATAAAGAAGATAGAATGTGACGTGGCTTTAAAAGATGCCCAACAGTATATGGCATTTTTTCCATGAGCTTTCCTTGTTTAGGGGACATCACATTTACCAACTCAACAGATAATGCATGGGAAACATTGAACAAAGGATACTGCATTCAGAATGACCTTCCTAAACTGCAAAATTGTTGCTGCTACTGCCTTGCTTAACCCTCCTTCAGTGGCTTCTCACCTTTCTTAATTAAGATAAAGAACTAAGTCCTTATTCATCCTTATCAAGCCTTATTTTCCTCTGTAATCTGGGCTTCCAAGTTGTTCAGTTGGCTTTGAACACACATTCTGTCTCATGCTCCTCCTTGCTCTTCCCTTCGTCTTCCCCAAGAATGGACAAAACGTGAACAAGATGTGATTTCCACCAGATGGAGTACATTTTGTACATTTTGTCCTTTTTTTTGGTCCTTTCTGAGCACTCTTTATTATCATGGTCAGATTCTTATCCATAAAATAATTGCTGACAACTTCCTAATTTGAAATTAAAAAAATTAGTGATAAATCACATCCCTCCCTCTTTTTTTTTATTTTTTATTTTTTGTACAGAATGTGTTGCTTGCCTTATCTCTTCAAGTGTCACCTGTAAGGTTCCTATAAACTTGAGTTGGCTACCCTGGCCATCATACCCTGAGCTCTGACACTTGGCTGTGGTAGCCTGGAGCAGCATCGTTACCTGTAATTTGTATGATCTGATATTGGAAACTTCAGGACAATTTATTAATATCTGGCTTCCTGAAGGAAAACTGAGGGAATTTATTTTATAAAAGGGCTTTATGAACACAGATTATAGAGGTTTATAAAACATGGAGATGACTACAGGTGAAACAGAGAAAGACAATTGGTATAAGAAGTGTATTCTTAGGGTCTAGCTTCTAGAACAACAGTATATCCTGATTCTAGGTTTCTAAAAATAGAAACCTTGTTCATAACATTTGTCTAAAATGACCAATCTATGTACAGTATACGGTATTAAGAATAATTTCTAACCCTTTAAAAAAATGGGGACCTTATCACCTGTGCGTAGTTGTGCTTTTAGGAGCTGTTGACTGGGAAAATATGTAATAAAAGAAAGCCACTATAAAACTTGGAAATGAGTTTTTAAAATATAAAATCATTCTCATATGTTTGGAAAATAGACATACGAGGAAATTATGACTTACAGAGTCTTCCTTTTTTTTTTTTTTGAAGCTGGCCAGTATGAGGATCTGAACCCTTGACCTTGGCATTATAACACTCTGCTCTAACCAACTGAGCTAACCAGCCAGCCTAACTTATAGAATAGAGTCTTATAGACAGCCTTTGATTTCTTGCTTTGTAGATACTCTCAGGAAAGTTTTGATCTCAACTTTCAGCTGCTCATTGTTGTCTCACTTCAGAATGTGGGGGATACTTTTGTTTGAAAATGTGAAGCATAGCTGAAATTTTGGAATGACAGGAAAACTTCTTAACATACTTTTACAACAGCAATTGCCTGTTCTATGCCAGGCGATGTACTATATGCTAAAACTGGGCTATTAAACAGTCTCGGTGATTAGAAGTCAGATACAATATATAAATACTTCTAAAAATAGCATTTTCAGGTATATCAGTATCATTCTTAGGGCTATGGTGCTATTTGAAGTGAAATTTGGTAGATGATTTGCATATAAGTACACAAGCAGTCTCATTTATGGCTATGACATAACGTCTTCTGTTACTATAAATTATGCAATAAAACTTATGGTTTCTTGAGTAAGTCATTTAATTTAAAGACAAGAAAAATCTTTTAGTACATCTGTTAAACTTACAGCATTATTGAAAATAGGCTTGTGCCACATGGTAGAGTCTATGAAAAAAATCAGGACAGCCCTTGTATAAATTAGAGAGCCCTAAACTTTATTGTTTGTTCTTGCATTTCTGTTTTGTTTTTATTGTGTTTGGTTGTCAGAGAATCTTGAGTTTGGTTGGGTTTGGGGGAGAACTATAGTGCCTGTTGTAAATGGATACTCCTTTTATCTTAGATTAGTGGTATGTAAATAAGGAAAGGTAGGGTGTATCTCCCTGTACACAGTCCAGGAGATTAGATAGGGCAGTGGGTGAGAGGCCACAAGTGGTCTTGAAGCTCTGGTCTGACAGTAATTGAGAGTGAAAAATAAAAAATACATTATAGTCCTTTTTCCTATTTCTTGAGATGTGATTATGCCTTCTATTCAGACCATCTTAGGGGGCCAGGAAGAGGATGAGCTGTGAGTAAGAGGATTTTTACCTGTGTGCAGAGCCAGTTGAAAAATTGCAGGCTCGTTTGCATATTTGCAATCTTGTGTATATATGTTCATGTAGCAAGGGAGTCAGCTATGAAAAGAATGTTGGCTGGCGAATTGGAAGACTGAGTTTTCCTAATCCTGTTCTTGCCTAAGTCATTTAAGTTTCTTGTATCTCAGTTTTCATATCTGCAAAATGAATGCAGTAGACTGGGTAATACCTGATGTTGCTTTTGTTTTAAGATTCTTTAAATCTTAAAAAGTCTAAAAGTCTCCAGATAGCTTCCATAATCTTTAATGGAAATTACAAGTTTAATCAATTATACAAAATTATATCTTCTCTTATATTTTGTCCAAGTTGGCTATTTTGTGTAACTAACTATAAATGTTATTATATGTCTAAGATCTTATGTTTGAACTTTGTAGCCTAGTGTGCCCGATAATTAGATCCATAAGCAAAGTTATATAACACTTTCAAAGATTTAATATTTATTTAAAGGATAGATTACAATGTGTAGAAGCATCATATTGAATATCCCATTTGAAGTAATGGCATTAACCACTAGAAATTACATCTGTTTTTATAAATGTGCAGCTAGGAACTGCTTATTTATGCTTGAGAATGTATCTCAGATGGGAAAAGTCTTCTTTTAGCAGGATACGCTACTGGAGGAATTTGCCTCTGACAATCCTAGAAATATATTTAATTCTTAAAACTAGTTATTGTTGGTCTTGTCACTTAAAAGAAAACCTCTGCCATGAGCTTTAAAGAAAGAAAAAAATTCGCTAATTTGACAGGTAAAAAATAGTATCTTTTCTTGCCCTCAGAATTTATTAGTAATTTTTGTCTTTTTTATTATAACGTATGCAAAAAGAATGTATGTCTTTATAAGGCATGAAGAATAATTTTTAAAAAATCTGGGTACCACCACCCAGCTTCAGAAATGGAATGATAAAGATGCCTGTGTGGGCTTCAATCCCACCCCTCCTCCTTCCTCTTTCTTCCATCCCATTTCCTTCTCCTTTCCCCTCTTCCCCTCCCTCCCAACTGCTCTGCAACAACATCCTAGAATGTAAAAAATAATATTAATAAAATTACATTTTCTTAAAATAAAAAGAATAAGGGTTACCAGAGGCTGGGAGGGGTGGGGGAGGCAGGAAGATTAGGGGTGAACTACTGGGGACAAAACTATGCTATCTACCCTTATATCTACTATGCTATTGTGCAGATGTGTTGAAGCAACACACTTCAGTACCCCACAAAAATAAATATAAATAAAATTGAATTAAAAAAAAAAACCCAAAAAGATGCCTGTGTGACCTTTGCCATTCACATCTTCTCTCTGCTCAGAGGTACCCACTGTCCTGCATTTTGTGCTTATCATTAACACTAATGATAACTGATACACTCTTACTTTCTTTGTAGTTTTATTGTAGACATATCTCTACATATTATATTGTTCAGTTTTGCTTTGCATATGTTGGAACTTTATATAAACGGTGTCATCTACTGTGTATCTTTTGTGAGGTGCTTTTTTCCCCACAACATTATTTATGCTATCTATATTGGTGTTATGTAATTCCTTAAAAATTTCTTTTATTATTCATATATTTTTCTACTTTTTATTTTATTTATATTCTTGCACATGTACCCATTAGGATTCTTATGGAGAATGGAGTTTTCCTATGGAGTCAAATCTTTTTATTTTCTCCTAATGTTTTCAAGCTTTGTCATTTATATATGAAATAATAATAATAGTGATGGTAATAGTGATAATAATAGCAAATACTCACATATAGATGTATCTATGTTCCAGGCATTGTTCTGAGTATTTACTCTTCACATGTATTAACTTATTTAATGCTCATGACAGTTTTGTCAAGGAGGTACAACATTGTCATGATAAATCATACATTAAGATTAGGAACTGGAGGCATAGAAGTGTTTAATCAGTTGCATGACTGTGATTTAATCTAAGCAGTCTAGCTCCAGGGTTCACATTCTTAATCATTACACTATTTTGATTCATATGTAGTCTTTTCTTTTAATTATGCTTTTTCCCCAATCTAGAATTTTAAGGTATTAAGACATTTCTATGACATTCAAAAGAGAACAGCCTTAGTGTGATGTTCAGATGGGTTCTCCTGTACAACATCAATTGCTCAAAGTTATGCTACAGTTTAATTTGCTTCTTGGTTAGACCATGATTTTATTAGACATGTTTTTTTTTTTTTAATTCTCTAGGATTCATTATTGCTTTTCTTTTTCCTAATTAGAAGGAAAAAATATGCCTTCTTCATTATCCTTCTGAAATCCTTTAGTTTTTTACTTTTCGTCTGTGGTATGGAATTGATTCCATTGATTTTATGTGCTGGTTTGGACCACTTTCTTCATATTTGGACAATGATATTTGCTTTAAAAAATATTTGTATGACCTTAGATGAATCACTTAGTCTTCCTGAGCCATGGACTTCCCAAATATGTTGAATCTGTAAGTAGTAATCATTTTATTAATCAGACATATATAATTGCTAATCAGAACTTCCTTTTAGTGTAAAATAACCAAGGGGGAGCACAAGGGAAAAATAATAAAATAAAAGAAAGTTCTGGATAGTGATTGGAAACTACTGATTTTACCCAAACTCCTCAAATTACAGAAGGAAAAACTGTGGCATAAAGTGATAAAATTCCTTTGCACCATAACTTGCTTGTACAGCTTTAACTTTTTTCTAAAGTAGCTAATTGATTATCTTTTTCTCTTACATTCTATGATTTTGTTGAAGTCAGGTGTCTTCAAGTTTTCCCAAGCTCTTGGATAATTTCCTAATATCCCTTATTTAAACATGCTCAAATTTCTCTCATCTTAAATAAGAAACCAAAAGTCTGCTCCACCTACCCTGCTTCCCTCACCCATGATCAAGTTATTTTACAAGTTGTTTATATCCTTGCTGTCTCTCGTTATCTGCCATCCATCCAAAAATATGTATTGATCCGTCTTACATGTCATGTACTAACTTGTCCAATCTCTGGGGATATAGTGTGAACCAGAGAGACACAGGTGTCTTTTTTCAGCGGTTTTCCTTCTCAGTTTGGAACCTCCATAGCCTGTTGTAGAAAGGGCAAGAAAACTATTTTGTGGTAGGAGGAGAGTATGATTAGAAATGAGGGCAATCAGAGATGATAAAGGAGATATTACAACTGATAACAGAGAAATACAAAGGATCATAAGGGACTATTATGAATAACTATATGCCAACAAACTTGATAACATAGAAGAAATGGGTAAATTCCTGCACTCATACAATCTACCAAGATTAAATTATGGAGAAATAGAAAATCTGAACAGATCAATAATGAGTGGGGAAATTTAATCAGCAATACAAACTCTTCTATCAAAGAAAAGCCCAGGAGTTTGTATCTTTACAGCTGAATTCTACCAAACATTTAAAGAAGAACTAATACCAATTCTACTCAGGTTATTTCATAAAAATGAAGAGGTGGGAATGCTTCTCAACTCATTTTATGAGGCCAGCATTTCTCTGATTTGAAAACCAGACAAGGACACAAGAAAAAAAGAAAATTACAGGCCATTATCCCTGATGAACATAGATACAAAACTTTTCAACAAGATACTAGCAAACCAAATCCAACAGCACATCAATAAAATCATTCACTATGATCAAGTGGGACTTATCCCAGGGATACAAGAATGGTTTAACATACTGAAATTAATAAGTGTGGCACATTAACAGAAAGAAAGACAAAAACTATATGATCATTTCCATTGACAAAGAAAAGGCATTTGACAAAATTTAACATTCCTTCATGATAAAAACTAACAAACTAGGTATAGAAGGTGTGTACCTCAACACAATAAAGGCCATACATGACAAACCCACAGTTAACATCATACTGAATGGGGAAAAGATGAAAGCTTTTTCTCTTAGATTAGGAACAAGACAAGGATGCCCACTTTCACCACTTCTATAGTACTGGAAGTCCTAGCCAGAGAAATTAGACAAGAGAAAGAAATAAAAGGCATCCAAATTGGAAAAGAGGAAGTCAATCTGTCCCTGTTTGCAGATGGCATGATCTTTATATATAGAAAACCCTAAAGACTCCATCAAAAAACTTTTAGAACTAATAACTGAATTTATTCAAGTTACAGGTACAAAATCAACATATAACAGTCAGTAGCATTTCTATATAAAAATAGCAAACTATCTGAAAAAGAAATCAAGAAAACAATTCCTTTTAAAATAACCACAAAAAGATATGATATGTAGGAATAAACTTAACCAAGGAGGTGAAAGACCTTTATACTGAAAACTATAAAACCTTCAAGAAAGAAATTGAAGAGGGCACACATAAATGGATAGAAATCCTGGGTTCATGGATTGGAAGAATTAATATTTTTATAATGGCCATTCTTCCCAAAGCGATCTACAGGTTTAATGTAATCCCTATCAAAATACCAATGACATTCTTCACAGAAATAGAAACAACAATCCTAAAATTCATACGGAACAGAAAAAGACCTCGAAAAACCAAAGGAATCCTGAGAAAAACAAGGCTGGAGGCATCACACTGCCTGACTGCAAATTATACTACAAAGCTATAGTAACCAAAACAACATGGTACTAGCATAAAAACAGACACATAGATGAATGGAATAGAATAAAGGGCCCAGGAATAAATTCATGCACCTATAGCCAACTACTCTTTGACAAAGGTGCCAAGAATACATATTGGTGAAAAGACAATCTCTTCAATAAATGGTGCTGGGAAAACTGGATATCCACATGCAGAAGAATAAGAGTAGACCCATACCTCAAGCTATATACGAATATTGACCCAAAATGGATTAAAGATTTAAATGTAAAACTCAAAACTATGAAACTACTAGAAGAAAACATAGTTGAAACAATCTGCAACATGGGGCTGGGCAAGGATTTTTAAAATAAGATTTCAAAAGCACAAACAATAAAAGCAAAAATAGACAAGTGGGGGTCACATCAAACTAAAAAGGCTTTTATACATCCAAGAAAACTGTTAATTGAGTGAAGAGATAACCTACAGAATGGGAGAAAATATTTGCAAGCTATATGTCTGACAAGGGGTTAATAATCAAGAATATACAAAGAACTTAAACAGCTGAACAGCAAAAAACCAAATCATCGAAGTAAGAAATGGGCAAAGGATCTTAATAGACTTTTCTCAAAAGAAGACATACAAATGACCAACAGATACATGAAAAAATGCTGAACATCACTAATTATCAGGAAAATCAAAACAACAATGAGATACTACCTTACTCCAGTTACAATGGATATTATGAAAAAGACAAAAGAGAACAAATATTGGCAAGGATGTGGTGTAAAGGGAACACTTGCACATCTGTTGTAAACTAGTACAGCCATATGAAAAACAGTAGGGAGGTTCTTCAAAAAATTAAAAATATAACTACCATATGATCCAGTAATCCCACTACTGGGTGTATACTCAAACAAAATGAAATCAGTTGTCAAAGAGATATCTGCACTACCATGTTTACTGCAGCACTGTTTACAATAGCCAAGATATGGAATCAACCTTAGTGTCCAACAATGGATGAAAGGATTAAAATTAATGAGATATATATACAAAATGGAATACTGTCAGCCATAAAAATGAAATCCTGTCATTCGTAACAACATGAGTGGACCTAGAGGTCATTAAGTTAAGTAACCCAGGCACAGGAAGAGAAATACCACATGATCTCACTGATATGTGAAATCTAAAAAAAAAGTTGCTGTTATAAAGGCAGAGTAGAATAGTAGTTTCCAGAGACTTGGGTGGTGGGGAGAGGAGGGAAAACAAAGAGAGTTTGGCCAATGGGTACAAAATTACAATTAGATTGGAGGAGTAAGTTCTGGTGTTGTATTGCACAGTAGTTTGACTATAGTTAATAGTTAAGTTTTGTACATTACATAATAGCTAGAGGTGAGGCTTTTGAATGTTCTTGCCACAAGGAAATAATAAAAGCATGAGGTGATGGATACACTAACTTCTCTGACCTGATGATTATACAACATATATATGTATCACAACTTCAGATTGTATCCCATAAATATGTACAATTACAATGTGTCAATTAAATAAATAATTTTTAAAAAGAATTGAGGGAAAAGAGGAAGGCCAGATCATGGTTTTTTTTTTAAAATGTGGGGCTTTTAGGTCATTATGGGGAGGTTAGATATTCTGTGTGATGGAAACTACTAGGGGGCTTTAGGTATGCAGTGACAAGAGCTAAATTCTGTTTAAAAATAATCATTCTGGCTGCTGTGTGGAGAACGGATTGTAGGGGCCAAGAGTGGAAGCAGGTAAATCATTTAGGGCTATTTCAGTGGTTCAGATAGGAGTTGATAATGGTTTGGACCATCATTCTGGTGGCAGAACTGAGAGTTTGCTGATGGACAGGTTATAGGGTGCACACTATTACACTGAAATTGCTTTGGTTGAAGCCATGAATCGCATCCATGTGATTAAACCCAGTGGACTCAATTTGGTCCCTATCTTCCAGACATCAGCATATTTGATACACTGACTACTCCCTCCTTCTAGAAATAATCTTTTCTCTTGGTTTCTAAATGTTATTGTTAGATATGTGATCTTAGACTAATTAATTAAATTGTCTGTACCTGAGTTTCTTCACTTGTAGAATGTAGATAATATTGTACCTACCATATAGGTTGTTGTAATCATTAAATGAGAGAATATATATGAATTACTTAGCACATTGTCTTCCACAGAGTTAATTCATAGTAAGTGTTAACTAGCATCATCATCATCTTCATCATCATCATCATCGTCATTCTGGGACAATAATTTATTTGACCTCTACCTTCTCTGGCCACTGTTTTTTCTTGGTCTTCTTTGTTAGTTATTTCTCCTCCAGCTCACCTCTAAGTGTTGAAGTTCCTCAGGGATCTGACATTTTCTTTTCTCACTTAATACATTTTCTTAGTCAATCTTATTTACTGCATGGTTTCAGTTCCATTTATATACAGTTAACTCATCCTAAATCCACCCATCAGCCCAGTTCTTTTTCCTAAGCCACAGCCCATCTACTTGTCTCTATGTCATCTTCATTTGGATGGCTGTGTCTTAGGCACCTTAAACATGTTTAAAACTAAACTTCTTTGTTCACTTGGATTTAAGCCTCCTGCCTTGTTCCCTAGCTTAGTAAATGGTACTACCATTTGCCTAGTTGCTTAAGCTGGAACTGGAGTCCTCCTAATTTTTAAAAATCTACTTTATGCCCTACATCAATCCTTTGTCTAAATTTCTGCAATTACTTCTTAAATAGTCTCACTGCCTCTGGTTCTATGCCATTCCCATCCATTTTGCACCTTTTGGTCATGCTATTTTTTTTTTTTTTAAGCAGATCTTGTCATTTTACTCTCCTTCAGTTAGTTACCTGTCTTTTTAGAATGATGTGCCAAATTCTTATAATGGCTTCCAAGATTTGCTTCTGTTAATCTTGTCATCTCCACCCCTCTCCCTACTCCCCTTACATCTTACAACCTCACTGCTCCTTTTTCGTAATCTCCAATGAGCTACATTTTTAACCTTGGGCATATTACTTTGAATAAAAAGTTTTTTTCTTTTTTTTTTTTTTTTTTTTTTTAAGCAGATCTTGTCATTTTACTCTCCTTCAGTTAGTTACCTGTCTTTTTAGAATGATGTGCCAAATTCTTATAATGGCTTCCAAGATTTGCTTCTGTTAATCTTGTCATCTCCACCCCTCTCCCTACTCCCCTTACATCTTACAACCTCACTGCTCCTTTTTCGTAATCTCCAATGAGCTACACTCACTCTTATCTCGGGGCCACTGCTCATCTTTTTCTTTGTCTGGAAAACTTTCACACTCTTAACCTGAGCAACAGTCTTATCCTTTATTCTTAGTTTAAATGTTACTCCCCATAGGAAGGCTTTCTCATGCCCTCCAAACTAGAATTACTTCCCTCTGTTATATAGGATCTTTATTCCCTCTCTGCCTCTATGTGTTGCTTATTGCACTTGTTAATAATTTCTTTTGTTTTCACTAATATGTAAGCTTCATGGTGGCAGGGACCATGGCATCTTGTTTCTCACTTTGTCTCTACTATCTGCTTATTAAATAGAGTAAGGAATGAGTGCAGCATGTGCTTGCCCAGTTTGGGGAATGAGAGGCCTTCTAGGTATGCATTTGTTTTAACCTTTCAGGGTGACAAAAGTTTTAGGTTTACTGTAGGTTTTACTTTCAGAGGTCCAGGTAGAGAGGAGGCTCTAGCAAAGAGATGTTGTCTTGGGTTGAAGTTTCTTTCCTCTGCTTGGAGTGCTATCTAGAATTTCCAGGGCAGTGCCCTTAGTATTCCCCAGGTTTGGCTGTCGTTTTCAAAAGCCAGCAAGGTGGTGCTGCCCAAATCCTTTGTCAGCTAGGCATGAGCATGGCCACAGAACCCTTGTTTTGGGTGGCTTCCAGTGTCAGAAATGTTTGCCATAGTTACCTGTTGCATCTAGATGTGCCCAGTGCCAATTATTAAGCGGTCTATACCTTTTGGCCTACCTGCTCTCTGGCCTTTCCTCCCATGATTAAGAATCCCAGTGGGAATTTGCTGG
The DNA here is from genome assembly GCF_000696425.1 of Galeopterus variegatus. Lineage (NCBI taxonomy): Eukaryota > Metazoa > Chordata > Mammalia > Dermoptera > Cynocephalidae > Galeopterus > Galeopterus variegatus. The sequence goes on along the minus strand of NW_007729376.1, from coordinate 89,261 downwards.
ATTCTCCTTCACTAACTTGCAGGAACAGTGCTTGCATGTGAGATGAGTTGGCAGCTGGCCTTTTCTTTAATACATCCTCTCTGCACTTTATCTAGCATCAGTTTTTCAAAGTGGGTTTATTTTGGGGATTTCCAGTGCTTATATAGGTTTTTCTCTATTTTTATATTCTATTCACTATTTTGATAAGAACTGATGTGAATCTGACTGACAAGGAACATGAGTGAGTTCTCCTTTGAAAGGTATTTATTTGTATTGTCACCTTTGTCTTCGTGTGTGCACACACATGCCTGAGCAGTCTCTTTTTCTCTCTGATTCTCTTTTTTAATTCCTCTGTGCCTTTTCTTCATCTTGTAACTCTATATGGGAGTCATTATTTTTTAATAGGCACATTTAAATCATTTATATTTTATGTCATGGTCACATTTGATGACAGTCTTTGTCCTGTTGTTTTATGGTCTTTTTGTGATTTTTTCCCTTAGTTTCTAATATTTTGCCTATGGTTTCTATGTTTTATTTGCTTTTATCTTTCATAGGGATTATTTTAGGCTCTATGGCCTTGAAACAGTGTTTCAAAGAATCATTGAGCCTTACCTACTCTAATTATTAAACTAAAAAAAAAAAATGCAACAGCATTTGACTCCTTCTCTACAGGAAGGACTTAAAATTCTTTTATTTTTTCCTGCTCTGACATTGTTAGCTAAAGTGGGGCCTGCATATCCACATAATGATTATTGAATTATTTTTATTTTTATATTATACACTGTCCCTTTTAAGCATTATTTTTTATCTTTTTTCACTTAACCATACATCTACTGCATTAAGCGATTACAACCATATCCTTTATATCTTAACTTCATGATTTTTAAGGATATTTTGATTCATACATCATTTGACTAAAGTCCATCCTTGAGTTGATGTCTTTTTTTTTTTTTTTGGTAGAGAAGGATATATGCATGTTATTTCCTGAGCCCTTCTGTTATCTGAGGAAATTAAAGACTTTTATATAACATGTTAACTCTCCCTTGCAAAACAACATTTAATTGATAAGAGGATTCCAAGAAAGCATAATTAGAAGGCTATAAAATTCCTATAGAATAATCTGAAAGCAATAATACTGTGATTATGGAATATAAAAAGTTGCTAGCATTCTATACAGAAGAAGAACTTAGGAACAATAGAATTTACTGGCATTCAGTCACAAAGTTATTGCTGGGAATTCAAGACCTCTAATGTTGTAGATAATTCTTATGTTGCAAAATTAGTTACAAGTCTTACAACAGTTTTTTTCTTTGAATGAGAGTGAATGATACTGGCAGTTTTAGTTTAATTGCAACTATATTTTATAACCCCTATTGGGTTGTTCAAATTGGAGTTGACCAAAAATTTACTTTGTCAAATTCCTATTTTATTAATGCCTTTGCCTCATGCATGCATAAAGTTAGATTACTCTATATGATTGACTGAAACAGTTGATAGGAAATTTGAAATTTTTCTTTTTTTGTCAAAGATAGTAATTTTTCTGACAGTCACTAAAACATAATGGCTGAAATGAAGAAAATAATCTTAGTTGAGTTGTCTGTTAGACAATCACCTCATTTTTTCCCTGTCTAAACTAAATTAGTTGATAGTTAAACCCTCCAAAACACACACACATGCACACATGCTCACACGCACACATGCATATGTATATTCTCTCTTTCTCAAGCCTCCTCTTAGTTTTTCTTCTTGGTAAGGTAATTAAATTATCTGAGCACTCTGCTAGATACTTTTAATATTATCTCATTTAATACTTCCAAAACTTAGTGAAGTAAATGCTATGATCTATATTATGGAGGTAAGGAAATTGAGGCTCTACAGAGATCCTCAAGAAATTGAAGATCTTAGAGAGTAACTAATTTGCTTAAGATTCATCAGTTGGTTAAGTGGTAGAGTCAAAATTTAAACCCAGTTCTGACTCTTTCCTATATACAATACTGCCTAGACTGCAATATAGGACTCTAGTCCTATGGGAACAAGGACATTATACACAAAGATGGGGGAAAACAGAGGAAGTGACATTTGAGTTATATTGAAACATTTATTGAACATTTATTTTACAGAGGTGAGAGACCACTGACTACTCTCAAGGAGTTTATAAGAGAGGAAGATTTATAAACCTAAAATTCTAACTGTAATGATAGGTATAATAAAAGAGGTACTGAAGTAGGAATTAGCGCAGAAAAATAATTGATTCATTTTCTAATGAAAGAGATGTGGAGAAGGTAGTGGAGGACAGCTGTGAAGGAAAGGATGTCTAAATATATCCTGTATATAAATGATATATAAATCATATTCTGCCCAGAGGAGATGATGTCTAAACTAGGTTTGAGAGTTAAGAAAGAAGACCCCAATCTGTATATAGTATGGAGGATATGGGTGGTATAGGGAGGGTAGAAAAGGTGTGTGGGAAATTATAAATAGTTGGCTATCATCAGAACATGATATTTATGTATTTATTCAACAAATATTTATTGAATGTCTGCTAAGAGTTAGGCATTGTGTGAGGTACTAGACATAAAGTAAAGGACAAGATAGTTTATAGAGCTTGTAGTGTACCAGGTGGTGCTGAGGATTGAAGTTATACGAGTAGGAAAAGAAAAGAGCCTGGTAGGTCTTGAATGCCAAGATAGATGGGTTGGATTTTCCCCTGTAGGTGCTAATGAGCCATGGAAGCATGTTAAGCAGGGTTATGGCATGATCAGAGCTAGTACACAATGCTTTTGCAGCAGTGTGGAAGGTGGATGTAAAGGGAATCAGATTAGAGGAAGACCAGTAAGAGGCCATTACTCATTCTAGATGAGATGAGAAGAAAAGGATGTATTTGAGCAATATTTTGGAAACAAAATGGACAACACTTAGTGCTGTTTGGATATGAATGGTTAAAATAGAAAAGAATTGAGGGTTATTCTCAGGTTTGTGGTTTTAGTGGCAGAATAGATGGAAGTACTTTTATTTATTTATTTATTTTGTGGTTAGCTGGAATGGAGATCCGAATGGCAATACTTTTTAACAGGATCAGGAATACAGAAAGAATGTTAAATTAGTGAAGAAGGAAAGAAAGAAATGAATTGAATCTTGAACAAAATAAACAGTTTGAAGTACCTAAGTTATTTCTAAAACATGTTTTTGCTTTTTGGCGGCTGGCTGGTACAGGGATCCAAACCCTTGACCTTAGTGTTATCAGCACTGTGCTCTAACCAAGTGACCTAACTGGCCAGCCTAAAACATATTTTAATCACCTAAAATTAATAAAGAAAACCACTGTAGGACAAAGTAGAGAGAACATTTTTCAAAATATTTTATTTTTTTCACTTTATGACTTCATTCAGGACGACTTCTCCCTCCCAAACCCAACACAGTATCAAAGGATAGTTGATGGAGGCTGCTAAGATTTACTTTTCAGTGGAATAAGAATCAATTTTCATAAACCTTCTCTTTTATTCACTATATCAGATGCAAGCCACAAAGCATACCATCATTAGAACTTTATTTTATAATTTTCTGCAATAGAAAGTAAACTCGAAGGGAGGGATGCTAAAATTCTGATACAAGAGCAAATATTTACATACAGTTTCCAGTGATAAAACTTTCTATTCTTGGAATGTGGCAAAATTCTGACTTGAAATATTTGGGATATGATTTAAGAATATGTATTTTTAGGGTTTATATTTAACTCATTAAAAGTAGTCTCTTAGTGATAGATATAAATACTGCAGTTTATAGTCCCAGGTATAGGATTCAGTCAGCCTGCATTAGCAAGTTTTTTCTTTATTTTCATTCTTTCTTTATTTTTTTTGCAAGTTTTTTCTTTAGATGAAATGGTCTGTTTAGGTACTGCAACTTTTTTTGCACGTAAAAGCTTTATGTTTGTCAAAAACCTGCACATTGTTCTTGGTATAGAGGAGAAGCAATAGCCCCAACTTCACCCTTCCCTATCTCTGTCTCACTCCTCTGAAGTAACTTTTTTTTTTAGTAATTATTCTTCTGGTAGTTACTTCCATAATTTTAGTTAATATAGTTTTAGCACTATTTATTGTTCATCAACGTCAGATAATATCCAGTAATGAAAGATAAGGATTTATCTGCTATCTCTTCTCCATTTTGTCTACCATTGTTTATTGTCCTGTTGATGTTTTAATTACCCTATTGTTCACTTTTATCACATTAAATATTTGCTCATCAACTTTTGATAGACTATAGTCTAAACTGCTGTGACAAAGTGATTACAAGTGAGTGACCTATGTGATGAATAACTGTGCTTCATGACTGTTACGTCTTCCTCATCAAGTAGCTTCCATCTCAGGGTCCAAGTGTGCTGATACAGTTATTGCCATTTCCCAGAAGGGAAGAGGAAATTCAAAGCAAGTGACTTGGTCTTTAAAGGAGATGACTTGAAAGATCACACATCATAATGACTTACATTCCATTTTCCAAAACTTAGTACCATGTTCATGTCTAGCTGCAAGGGAGGCTGAGAAATGTAGCTGTATGTTCAGGTAAAATTTCAGGGGATTCTGTTAGTAACATAAAGAAGGGAGAATGGATTCTAGGGGTTGTTTTAATCCGTTTCTGTTGCTTATAATAAAATACCCAGAACTGGGTAATTTAGAAAGAAAATGAAATTTATTCCTTACAGTTTCTGAGCCTGGGAAGTCCAAAGTCCATCTGGTGGTGATGACAGTGACCCGGTGGTCTCACATTGCAAGATGGTGGAAGCAGAGAGACAGACTCTTCATGCTTTGCTTTTAAAGCCCTCAGAACCATGGCCATGACCACCATTTTTAATCCTTTCACTATACATGATCCTATAATCTAATCATCTCTTCAAGGCCCCACCTTTCAATTACCATAATAGGATTTCCCACTCTTGACAGTCACAGTGGGGGCCTAGTTTCTAATACATACATAAAACTTGGGAAATGCAATTCAAGCTTCATTGAGTTTTGTGGAACATGATTCAATCCACTACAGAGGTCAATTAGCATTTTCCAGTCTAGTTAGTATCTCCTAACTGTCTGTAAAATGAGGATCCTGACACTCTTACCCTTTCCTCCACCATTCTTTCTGGCCTTCTTTACATTGCATTGCCATGTAGTTTTTATTTTACAATGTGAAGTTGCTAATGTTTTTAAAAAATATTCATTGACATGTGTTAATTGTACATATTTATGGAGTACAGAGTTATTTTTTAATGCATGTATATAATGTGTGATGATCAAGTCAGGCCAATTAGCATATTCATCATCATAAAAATTTATCATTTCTTTGTGATAAGAGCATTAAAGTCTGTTCTGAAACCACAGCCAAATCTTTGTCCATTGGTTATCTCTAAAAGCTTATATTGTTATGACTGTGTTCATATTGATTACTTCTGAGTCAAAAAAGTGAGCTATTACTACAGTTTCTTCTCCTTAGGTCCAGCATCATGGTCTCTGGGCCACTGGAAGGAACATGCATTTTCCTAGCATCATGGCAAATGGATTGATTTTTCTTATATTTACTGATTGACTCAAATCAGAGCATTGTATCTGTAATGTCTGGATCTAGGCACTGATTTGTTAGATTAGTAAGAAAGCTGCAGTGAATATGGATAGTGCCCAGGGAGCTTGCAATCATTTCAGGAAATAAGATTTTCATATTCATTCATTCATTTTATTGTGATCAAGAGCTAATCAATCAGTTTTACAGCTGAGTAAAATCTTTAGTTTTTGAAGGGTTGGGACCAGTTTGTGAGCTCCAGGTGATCAAGGTAAAGTAGAGTAGCTCTCTCCTAGCCTTTAATGTCTGAATATGAAAGGAGAGCCATATCTTCTGACCAAAGTAAGAATCTCTTTGGGATATTTAGGAATAGAAGGGATGAATAATGGGGAAGAAACTATGGGCTTTTCAAGATTGTCTCACTGTCCTTGACATTGGACTTCTCATCCTTCCAGACTCTGTTGTTTTCTTAAATAAGGACAACAATCTGGGGCATAAAGACTCCTGCCACTGAGGAATTTTTAATGTAGTAGAAGAGATTAAAATAAACTTTAGTTCAAATTCTGACTTCATCGTTTACTGGCCATCTATCCTCAAGCAGGTTATTCTATGAACCTCAGTTTCTGCTAGAACAAATGATCCCCGAATCCCAAGGTTTGAAATACTGAAGGTTTATTTCTTGTTTGTACTATGTGTTCATTTTGGGCCAGATGGGAGACCTGCTCCATGTCTCCTTACTCTAGGATCACGGTTAGTGGAGCAGCCACCATCTTATAGAACATTTCAGTTCCCTGTTGCAGAGAGAAGGAAAGCTCCAGAGAGTCTCCCACCAACAATTAAGAGCTCTGGCTTGGAAGTGACACATATCATAATTTCTGCTCACCATTTATTGTCCAGAATTAGTTAGATGGTCCCACCCAACCACAAGGGTTGGTTAGGAAGGTTAGGAAGTGCCTGGAAAATGGAGAGCCAGAAATACTGGGTGAATAGCAATAATGACTACCACATGTAGGAGTACCTATCTCAGGTTTGATGTGAGGATTAGATGAGGTTACATATACACAAACATACTCACCTAGTACAGGTGCTCAAAAAATGATTATTATTAATAATATCACAGTAAGATATACACATGCAAATATTTAAATAATGTAAAGTGGAACTAAAGACTATTGTAAGGTTATAAGACTATATCATAATTATATGAAAGTGCCTTATAAATAATAATGTACTGTGCAAATACAAGTTGGTATTATTATTATCTAATAAATATTCAAAGATATAGCATTAGATCTTGGTTCAAGGTTGGAGCTAGATCTTTGTAGTTATTTTTCAAGAAATGATGGTTGAAGTTCTAAGAGTACGTGAAACGTGAAAGAAAAAGATTAAACAGTCAGAAATACAGAGGTTGCTGAAGGGATAGCTCTGCAGCATAATCGCAGTTTGGAAGTCAGAAAAAAATATCACGAGAGTCAGAGAAGTGATTTCTGGGAAGGGAGGAAGAAAATGATACAGTATAGTACCATAGAAAAGTCAAAGGAAGAATGTTTTCAGTAAGCAGTATCAGTCATACAAAATGTCACTAAGAGGCATTGAGCTTCAGTACTACGAGTTTTATGGGATGTGAACAAATAATCAACAGGGAATGTTACTTAGGAAGGAATAATAGTATTAATTTAGAGGTATCTATGTGCCAGGTGCTCCTCTAATAGCAATTTTTTGTGTAAGCTATTATAAACTCCATTTTTACAGATGAGACTCAAAGCTCAGAGTAAAGCTTGTCAAGTGAAACCTAACTAATGAGTGAAAGACTTTGAATTTGAACTCAAGAACTAAAAAAACAAAACAAAACTTTACTATATAAAAGCATCAAAATGAATCAATCAGAACTCCCCAAAACCAGAGTCATGTTTTATAATAATCAAAATGATTTGTCTGTGTGGGTTTTGCTTTCTCGTTGGCACTTTTTAAATATTAAGACAAACTTTTTAGATGAAATACGTATATAAATGTAGAAGGTATGAACTGTGAAATCAATATACATTTTAAAAGAAAAATATATTTATGTTTTATATTGGCAGTAGAAAGTTTTAAAATATTAATGAGAGAATTACTAAATCTCTGTATTTGCTTAAATGCTTTACAAAATAGGCATCCTGAAAAAAGTATGGCATTTAATAGAGTTGTAATGGCATCAGACGAAGATGAACTTTTGTCCATAATTCTATATTAATTACTCATTGGTGTACCTTCTTGATGGACATAGTATAATCTGTGTATTGTCAATATTAGGTACACTTCTTTACATCCTTTTTCTTTACTTTTTATGTGAACTTAATAATAAAGAAAATGTAGATGCTGACATGTAGACATAGGGGTTTTAGCCTAATACTTTCTCCAGCTGGCTGTTTTGCTATTTTTTTTTTTTTGTCTTTTGTCTTTTTCCGTGTCCGGCAACGGATCGCAACCCTCAGTGTTGCCCCCGCACCGGACCGGGGACCGGCAACGGGATTGCAACCCTTGGTGTCGCTCCCGCGCCTCACTCAGCCAGTGAGCGGGAACCGGTCTGTATGTGGGATCCGAACCCTCGGGCGGGAGCGCCGCCGCGCTTCCCAAGCGGCGCACTTATCCAGTGTGCCACCGGGCCGGCCCTGTTTTGCTATTTTTAAAATGAGAGGTGTGGACTAATTCATTGTTCCTCCCACTTTTTTTCCCCATTGAGATACAGTTGATGGATGACATTTCATGAGCACCATACTCACATAGTCATATGCAGATTACGATTATAAGCTGTTGAATAAATGGTATAGGCTGCACATTATATTCAGTTTCTGGTGCTAGATCTAGTGCTATTCTTTTATCTTCCACTGAAGATAACATGCCAGAAATGATTATTAAAGAGATAACTTTAAAGCTATCCTCGTTGTTTTTTTAAATCCTTATTTTCAAACTTTGGCATCTAGTGACAATTTTTAACAAGACATCTCACAACTATTATTCTACCACTAGTAGTTGGTGACTTCTGATGTACTAGGTATTCTCCAAGATTTTTTCCACTTCTAAACTTATTTAATGATGTACATGTTAAGTATCCCTTATCTGAAGTGCTTGGGACCAGAACTGTTTCATTTTGGATTTTTTTTTCAGATTTTGGAATATTTGCATATACACAATGAGATATCTTGGGGATGGGACCCAAGTCTAAACACGAAATTCATTTTTATTTCATATATACCTTATACACATAGCCTGAAGGCAATTTTATACAATATTTTAAATAATTTTGTGCATGAAACAAAGTTTGTGTACATTCAGCCATCAGAAAGTAAAGGTGTTACTATCTCAGACACCCATTTGGACAATCTATGGTTGTTTGGCATCACCAGCATTCTTGAATCTGAATTTATATGCCACCAATAAGCAATCATTTTCTTATACTTATTCACACATGAGTACTTAACAGTAAAAAATATGACATAACAGTAATACAGTGAAAAAAATCATGTGTTCAGGGTAACTAAGTACAACAGTAGCAACACCGGGGTACCTGTATCAGCTGTTAAACAACAGCAACAACAAACAACAGCAAGCTTTCAGTCTCCACCTGTGATGCTGTGTTTTGATTAAAAGGTTACAGTGCATTAATTTTTTTAGGTGAGAAGAAATATCAGACGCATTTTAAGGACCAGGACGTCCTTATGTTTTATATTGGCAGCTTTTATAAAGCAGTTTAAGGTCCTCTAGAAATGAGGAGGCATTCTGCTGGATGCAGAACATTTTACAAATGTTTCCTCCACAGTTATCTGCCTCATTAGCAACATTTTTTGACTTAGAAGTCTCTCTTTGATTTTATAAACTGACATGATTTCTCGTTCTGTTATGAATGCACATTGCTCTAGTCCTTCAATAAGCGTAATGTGTTTTAACAGCGATCCATCACGTGAAGTCAGATGTAGAATTTTCCACTTGTGATGTCATATCAGCTCTCAGAAAGTTTTGGATTTTGGAGTGTTTCAGTTTTGGATTTTTGGATTAGGATGCTCAAATTGTGGTTCTGTTCTTCTTAAGCATTTCCAATTTCCTGGTTATTCTACTTGCAGGTTTTCATTGGTAGGCATTACATGAGTTAATAGTATCATGTACATGATATGGGTTCAATAAATATTGATATTGATATTGAATCAATATCAATGAAATCATTATTCTTTTATGGATATGCCACTAATTCAGAATTTGTCTTATTCCTTAGTAGGAATAAGCTTTTGTAAACTTTAAAAAGTGGTGCTGAGAAGATTGGGTTTGCAGTATTCTGATCATTATTTTCAGAAATCTGTCTTAACTAGTTTCCCTCATTTTGGTAAAATAACACAAAATTTTGCATTTGTCCACAGACAAGATGAAATGGGAAATGTACTAATTGCTTCTAGAAGTGGTAAGACTTCTAGAGACTACTGATACTATCTTCTAACCATTTGTTGTTTCTGAAACATTACAGGGTAAATTAGAAATGTATTCCTTTGTTCATTGTTCATTTATTCAACAAATATTTGTTAAATATTTACTGTGCTTACTATGTGCCAAGCAATACACCAGACCAGCAGTTCTCAAAGTGTGGCCTCTGGATGCCTGGAGACTCTGAGCCCCTTTCAGGGGATTTACAAAATCAAAACTATTTTCATACTAACACTATTTGCCTTTTTCACTGTGTTGACACTTGCACTGATATTGCAAAAGCAAATATGGGTAAAATAGCTGGTGTCTTAGTGTGAATCAAGGCAATAAACTTTATTAGAAGTCATTCTATTTTTCACCAACATACACATAGGAGAAAAAAGACAATTTCACTTAAAAATGGCCTTGATGGAATAGCAAAATTTATATTTTATTAAATCTTGATGATTGACATTCTATGTGAAGAAATGGGAAGTAGACATTTATAAAGTGCTTCTGCGTACCAAAGCATAGTGGTTGTCTCCAGGAAAAACACTTGTGCAGTGGTTTGAGACACCATTTTACTGAAGAGAATGACTGACAGACAAACTGTGGTTATTTAGATTGGGTATTTGGCAGACATTTTCTCAAAAATGAACAAAATGATTCTCTCACTTCAAGGAAACCACTGACAGTATTTGTTGCCAATGATAAAATTTGAACTTTCAGGTTAAAAAATAAAAATTTGGAAAACTTGTATCTCCTACTGTGAGCTTGACAGTTTGTCAATACATAGAAACTTTTCTGATGATATCAGTGATGATAATTAATGAATATGATTTTTTGATATCATGTAATGAAGTGTGACAACATATGAAAGATTTCTATAACACAGTGAACCAATATTTTCCAGTGAACAGGGCATCATGTCACAAAATCATGCAAGGTTAGAAGATCCATTCACAGTACAAGATAAGACCAATGGGTTTTAATTTAACAGCATGAAAGTTCATTGACATGGTTTCAGACTACCATTTGTTGATCTTTGGTGGGATAAGAAAGAATATAATTATCTGAAAGGGTTATTAAAATACTCCTTCCTTTTCCAACTACTTATCTGTGTGAGGCTAGATTTTATTCACATATATACTTCAGGCAAAATACCATTACAACAGATTGATTGCAGAAGCAGAAATGAGAATCCGGTTGTTTTCTGTTAAGCCAGATATTAAAGATACTTGCAAAACTGTAAAACTCTTCCTATTATATATATATATACATTTATATATATTGTTTTGGATAATATAGTTCTTTTTTATTAAGAATGTTATTTTTGTAAATGTATTGTTTATTTGAGCTTTCAGGTTAAAAAATAAAATTTTGCTATTTTTATTAATTATTATTTATTATTTTTTACAAGAATTTAAAAATTGATACATAACTGTACATATTCATGGGGTGCAGTGTGACATTTCAATACATGTAACTGGCAGAACTTTCAGAATCCTCTCTTCTTGCTATTTTGAAATATACAACATATTATTGTTAACCATAGTCATCCCACTGTGTAGTGGAACACTGGAATTAATTCCTCCTATCTAACTAACTTTATATTGTTTTTTTTAATGCAATAAGCAAATATTAAAAAAATTTTCAGTTGTAATTTCTAATATAGTAAATATTGAGAGGTATAACCATATAAACAAAAGGTATTTGGAATCCTTGGTAATTTTTAGGACTATAAAGGATCCTGAGATCAAACACTTTGAGAATGGGTAATCCTAGAGATAGAAAAATGAAAGAATAAAAATAAAAACAGTTCTCCTACATACATCTTTTTTTTGGTTCCAAACCCCCATATATTCCTGCTACTCTCTCTTCTAAAGCTGGAAGCAGTTCTCCTTCCTCTGAAATTCCATAGCACTTTATTTCTACCCCGTTGAGCCATTTTAGCACGTCTTATGTTCCCATCTAGGCTAATATGTTTTTTGACAGCACAGACTTTATCTTACATCTTTGCATATTCATCAGCACCTGATACATTGTTTTCCATGTAGTAGGAATTTATATAGGTAAATTAAGTCACTTTTTAAAATTCCATATCTTAAAATCATTTAACTCATTTAACTGTAAGTGGTTTGGAAGATTGACTTCAGTAAGGACTCTGAATAGCCAGGATTCTGTTGGTTCTTAAAACAAATACAATCACAAAGGGATCTCTGTTTAACTAAAGGGATGCCAAATTCTAGCCAGTGGGCTATTGATTTTAAGCAGTAAATGATTGATTGATCAATTCATTTAAACATCAGTTGAGCATAAACTGGGTACAAGGCACTGTGCTGATAAGAACAACAGTGTTTTTATAGAACTTTATAGCAGACAGATTAGTGATTCCCAGATGCCAGCCCATGATGAAGTTTCTTCTATTCATAATGAAATGAGAAAAATAGCAACAATGAAACACCCCCCACCCCGCAAAACTAAATATATTCTACTTAAAAGAATGTTCTTTATGTTGAGATTTGACTTCTTGGTTCTTGGTGTTAATATAATCTTTCCTGATATAATATTTCTGATATTATGGTGAAATTTGGATTTTAAGGGTTTTATTTTTCTTTTTATTGTCCTTACTTGACTGAATCCAAATTTGTCAACTCTGTTGGCTCCTGCAATTTTGGGGAGGGGGGTACATTTTACCAGCTTGTGGAAAACCACTGATGTAGACATTCTTTTGGCATTTATTGGAAAGGGATTTGACCTTTAGGTTTGACACTTTAAATCCACTGGCACAATCAGCTCATTTATTCTGGAGCTAATTGTAAACTTTGTGAGTTCTCTGGATTCCTTGTTTATACCCTCTCTCTTTGGCAGTTTATTATTCAACTGCAGGTGAAAAAGTAAAAAGAAAAAAAGAAACCCATTCTAAAATACTAGCAAATTAGTCAAATCTTTGGATGTTAGAATTATAGGGGAAAAGTAGAGAAATAGAATTTTTTTTTTAAATCAAAATAGGACATTTGAATTATCTTAGGGTTTCAAATCAGGTTGCATTTTCAACTTCCTACCTCTTCATAGGAACTTCTCATAGTTATATAACCAACATATTTTAATTCAAATTATTCCCTTTAAAAACTATTAGCAGTTGGGAGGCAGAGATAGCAGTACTGGAAATTATGATCCTGAACAACAGTCTTTCACTCAATAAATGAATGGCTGTTTTGTGCCAGGTTACTGGCATACAAAAATGAAAAAGACGCTGTTCTTGTCCTTAAAATGTTTATAATCTAGAAGAGGGAGAGATATAAGCAGATCAGTGTCCTGCAAATTGTTGTAGAGGATGTGATAGCTACACTACACTATCGTGGGGACTACGAGTAGAATTGGAGAGGTTCGGAGTGGTGTGAGTTGGGAGTGGTAGCAAAAAGAATAAGGATACGGAATGAATGCATGGAGGTGGAAGTAGAAAACAGTGAACCTGTTAGGGGAAATTATGAGCATGTTGGTATGGCAGGAGGGTGGGGTGGAGTGGGATGTAGAGGTGTGGCAAAAGAAAAGGGTGAAGAGTTAAGCAGCAGCTAGATGTAGAACTTCAGGTGCTTTGTTTAGGAATTTGGACTTTATCCAAAGGATATACCAGAATGTGTTCTGTGGGATGGTGATAGGACAGAAAGGGGTTTTGTATAGTCATAAACATTTCAGAGGCACCAATAGAGACAAAGTTAAGCAGGTATATTTACTGAAGGCCTTTATATTATATTATGTAGCATTTCCATCACTATTTGATTACTAAACTTGTTTGAAGGGCTATCTTGTGTTTCTCAGAACACAGTCTGGGAAACCCTGCAATATGTAATGGGAATCATCCAAAAGTTTTAAGCAGGAAATTGTAGATAATTATGTAATCTAAGTTCTGTTCTCAACACGCGAGTGTGATACTGCTTATTAGGTGTTGTTCAACCAGTATTTTTTAACACCCACTATTTTCAAAATTATGTACTAGATATTCTGGAAGATTAGAAAGATGATTGAGACATCTAGTCTGGCTTTGAAAAAAAATAACACGTTGCTTATCTGTAAATGTTATTCATTTGTGCAATTATTTGAGTCAAAAGCAATACAAAAATGAGGAAGATGAGGATAAACTTGGAGAATTATGGATTTTCTGGTGGTTCTTGCTCATTGCTTATTTCTACAGGGTGTTTAGTGTTAATTCTTTCCCCATAGATTGTAACTACTCAGAAGCATGTGCTTCTTTTGCTCATTTTTGAACCAGGATTGTTTCTGGCTAGGGTCCTCACCCAGGCAGTTCAGGGAAGCACAATAGGAAGAAAGTTGTCAAATTGAAACAAATTTTTGTGGGGAGTGGGAGGAGCTAGCTGTTGGTTTATTTGGTCTCCAAAAGTACCATATCTTCAACATATTCAAGTTTTGGTAGATTAAAGTGGAGTCAGTTCTGTGGATCTTTGTGATATATCCTAAAGGAATATCCCAGAAATTTAGAGAACAATTTTGAAGGTAAAAGAGAATTTGAAGTTGCGTCTGGTGGAATAGAAAGGTCAAAGCTAGAAATCTGAGAATATCTCAGATTTTTCACTTAACTCTGTACCTTTATCTTAGTGTTAAGGGAGAGAATTTTTAAATAATCTTCTTGAATTAAGTTTCCTTATTACATGTTTATTCTCAGCCATTCTAACTAGTAGGAAAACAGAATCAGAGTGTCTAGAGTGGGTTGGTGCAACCTATAGCTTTTCATTGCCAGTTGTGTAGTGGTTGAGATCACTGGAGCTAGATGGCCCGGATTCAGATGTATTATGAATTAGATTACCCACTTAGGGTCCCTGCCCCTTACTAACTGTAAAACCTTAGGCAAATTACTTAACCTCTTCATGTCTCTACATCTAAAAATGGGAAAATGATAGTATGTACCTTATAAGGTTATGAGGATTAAGAAGAGCTAATTAATGTGAGGTGCTTAGAATAGTGCCTGGCACATGCTAGTGCTAGGTCAACTGTTATCTTTAGGATTTCTTTATCTCACTGTTTTCCTTAAGATAATCCAATGTGGAAATCCATCAAAGGCTAGTAAGTTTTCTGCCTAAATATAATCTTTTTTTTTTTTTTTTTGAGAATGGCCTGCTAACTCTAACTAGAATTGGGTATAAATGGACTGTTAGTATTTTATAATTCATACAATTAAAAAATATAGCAAATATTTGGCGTATTTAGATAATAATAGTAGCTAACATTTCTTGAGCCTGTACTATGTGCCAGGAGTTGGTTCCATGTGCCTTTTACCAGTTAACTTATTTAATCGTTATTTTAAAGTTAAGGAAACTATGGCACTGAGAGGGTACCCAACTTGTTCAAGGTCACACAGTTGGTTATCGGCATGGTCAGGATTCAAACCAGGCAATCTGATTCTATAGCTCACACATCCATTGTGATATCCTATCTTTCATGCAAATGTATTATGTATTTTTGATCTGTTTTTCAAAGTGTTTTATTTCATTTAGTGCAAACAAAAATCAGGTGGAAAACATTAGCTAAAAAATAATTTTGTTAGTTTTTTTTTGTTCTGGTGAAGAGTTACTCCTAATGTCACATGTTAGTGCCATGTTGATTATGATTCTTTTGTTCTGTGGAAGTATAAGATTATGAATTTGATTTAACCAACTGATCCAGGTGCATGCATTCATTCTTTAGAACTGCTTCACTTTACATCTCAGCTGTATAGTTTCAGGGCATTGCGTGAGAATGCCACTTTGCACGCAGTTTGCAAACTTAGCTGCTTTTTTCTACTATCCTTGCAAGCATTAATATAATTAGGTTATATCAAATCCTAACTTATGAAATGCTTTCTTTGTAGAATTTAAAAATGGAGAGCACATGAAAAATTGTGCTTTTTATATTCTTTAGTATAAAAGACTAGACTGCTCTAAAAGTAATCATTTTAGTTGCTCCACTTTGTTGGTACTAATGTAGCACTTTCTGGGTCCTATGTTTAAAAAAAACAAAACAAAACTGGGCAAAACTAATTTGCCACTAGATGGAGCCCTGGCTATTTGGGTAGAAATAAAGGCAACACAGGCAGAATATTAAATCATGCAGTCATATCATGCTGGAGGACCCCTGGTATTTGCGGCCCTTAGCTTTTAATTGTAGACTGCATCTTTGTTCTTTGTCTGACCTGCAGAGTGACATCACTGCCTTTCTTCCTGTGCACTGGCTTTGACACAAGCCAGATGGCCACAGTGATCGGTAGGCGCCCAATCTGCCTGGTACAGCAGTTGATGAAACAGAATAGGAAGACGTTTTATGATCAGCTTCAGGAGCACAATGAGGCTGCAGCTTTGCTAAGTAATTACATTCACTGTGCACACTTTATTCCTCACAGAGAAGGGTCACAGGGAAAAATATACATTTTTATTTATAGTGTTGTGAGGTATGGACCTTTGATCTTTTATTAGTCAGTAGTCTGCTCCAAAGGAATGCTCTCTTTTCCCTGCTCTGCAGTCATTCGTGAAAATGACATGTTTATTTATGTTTAATGGTTCTTTCAGGCTGTGCATTGTGATACTTACCTTCCCCCTTCCCCTCCTTTGTCTCTAGTTAGTAACACAAAAATGTTTTAGTTTTGTAGTGAGTTTAGTTTGGAGAAGTCAGAGTTCAGGCATGTTAATACAAGCAGATTTCTGTCAGATATACTCCAGAGTGATTTGGTAAAATATATTATTGTTTATTATATATTTGTCTTTAAGGAGGTCAGAAGAGTACAGGAACAGTACTCTGGTCGGGGGGGGAGGTAAGGGTGGTGGTCAGGAAAAGAACACGATGTTAATTTTACGTCCATTTTTGGACATTTAGTGGTTAAAGCCATGTAAAATGCTAATTTTCAATAAAATATAAGAAGTTGATATTAATTTAGTATTTTCCATTTTCATTTGAAATTGATCTTTACCAATTGAAGTATTGTACAAAACATTTAACAAAAACCTAAGAACTGAACTTTTCTCTAAAGTTTAGTATTCACACACTTTTGAGTTTCTTCCATGTGATTCATTTCCAAAGACTGCAAAAAAATATTTGTACTCTTTTTAATGGTGGGCCGTGCATATTATTCACAGAATTGATCTAGAAATTATAAATCATAAAAATGAATGAGAATTCATATTCACCGTGCTTTATTCAAACTTGACACTCTTTCTACAGTAAAGTCTCTTAGTTGTCCTTTTTGGGTCTCTACTAAAGAAAAAAGAAACTCTAACAAAAGAAATCTCCGAATCTTACAATATTTTAGAGTCTTCTCCAGGAAGGAAATTTGCAAATAATGGCTGGAAGAAGGCAGCATGGTCTAAGGAAAGAGCATGGCTTTGCAGTCAGATACAGCAGTGTTTTCTAATCTTTTTTCCACTGCTTATTTGCTTTTGTGCCCTTGGACCTTTGAGCCTTGGTTTCCTTACATGTGTATTGGGGTACATGTATTGTATTACATGTACCTCCTAGGTTTACTCTAAGAATTAAATGATAAAATGTGTATATTAGGCCCCAGACAGTTCCTGTCACATGGTATGAACTCAGTAAATGCTAATTCCTTTCAACTGTTTTAAACTTCATCTCTTTCCTCAATCTCTTGCAAAATGTGTTCACAAGACACACTGCTGTTATATAGTGTGTATTTTATTGATAAGATATAAATAAGTCTGGGTTGAAAGTAAGCTTACTGTCTGAAAAATAGGAATTTGAAATTTATTAACATTGTGTATATGTTCAATTCCACATAAAACCATAATCATCAATTGTGCAATGAATATGTTTAACATTTATGATGTTTTAATTTGCTTTTTTTTTTTTTTCTCCTACTCAGCTCTTGCCCCTGTTCTTTGACTTTCGTTTTGTTGGTGAAGATATCACAGTGATGTCTGCCTTCAACCTGCTGCATTTGGTGACAAAGAACCAGCCTGTAGCCCTGCGAGCTTGTGGGCTTCCCTCAGGTTGTTGCTTGTTGTACTGTACATAGTGAGGGCACTGGTCCGAGTGGGTGTTTCTGCTGCAGGAAATGATACACCATCATGCTTTGCTAGATTTCATTTTCTTTTACTTGGGCCTTAATTTGAAGACGGAAATTGGTTATAAATCATCACTCTACTTTGAGTAATATTCATTTCCACAATCCTTACAACCCTAGGAAACACTGTCCAGTTTCCTTGCCCAATATATAATTGTCACTAATATTTCATGATATCTTTTTGTTCTTTAATGCACACTACACATCTGCAAATCATAATGTTCATAAGGGGCTGGCAGTCTTAGTAAGAAACTGCCCCAAATTATACAAAATAAGACATTCATCTTGTTAAAGGATAATGAAAATGCTTTCTATTTGACATGTGGCCATTTCTTTCAGAAACAAGAAAATTAAAATGAACAACTTTAGCATAATTAAGTTACTTATGTATTGTATGTAAAAAAATAGCCGTTTTACTTGATGATCAAATAAACAACTAATATAGCATGTGTCAACAGGATCTTAAATTAGAACCTCTATAATTTTTGAAAATGTAATTTAAAAAATGTAATTTACACAAGTGAGGCATGAAAGTCCAAAATTTCATTATGTGCCCAAATTGTGAGTTTAATATTTTAATTTTATTATAAAACCCACAATGGTCAAAGTTTTATTTCTGTGAACATGATTATCAATATTATTTCCATTTTCAATTAATGTACACATCTCTATTATTACTATATTGTATAGAGAATTTAATTCCAACTCATTACACATGTACTAAATATTAAATATGAATGCCAGGCATTGTGTTAAGAAGTGAGGAAACAATGATAAACAAGGTAAAGCTGATTTTTTTCAGTGAGTACCAGGTGGAGATGGAACTGTGTGAGGACCATTGAACCATATGATGATATGACTAGGGAAATCGAGAGGAAGATGCTTCTAGCTCTTTTCTTTAGGGGAAGAAATTCTGGAAGGGAGGCAAGGTCTCTGAAGTTTAAGGAGGGCTCAGTGGAGGATATGGGTTTGAGCTGAATCCCAAACCAGAAGCAGCGGTTAGCCTGGTGTCAGGAAGGGGGAAGAACATTTCTAACATAGAGTGTAGAATGGGCAAAACATGAAGGCCTGAAGGAGCAAGGATGTTCAGAGAAATGCAGGTTATTTAATATGGCTAGCTTGGGTAGGTGATGGCAAGAAGAAGAAGTGAGAAAAGAAAGGTAGCCAGTTCATAAAGTGACTTATGGATGTTCTAAGGCATTTAAATCTTGGGGAAGAGGTGAAGAGGAATAACATGACTTAATTTGCATTTTATAATGATTATTGTTTTAGTATGATGGAGGGTCAGTGCTGCTTTTCCAGATATTTCTATGAGAGGGGCTGGGAAAGCAACTTGATAAGGCATTTATCTTGAAGCTGTGTTTGAATACCAAATACACTTTTATAAAAAGTAGATTTTATGTGTATTTGTGTGACTTGAGGGGCTAATGAAGTTTAGTGCATGGAGTTCCCAACCCCTGTTCTCAACATCCCCCCCCCCCGGCCCTGCATTCTCCTGCACTGCCACCATAGAGTATATTGGAGGAGTTTGAGCTGGAGGGAGTCGTGAAGTGCTGAGAGTCTTAACAGTGATCAGTAGGTTTGAAAAGAAAGGGGATGGATTAGGGAGAGATTCAGGCTGTAGAAATGACAAGGTTTATCTGTTGAATTGTCTATGAATTTGAAGTAGAACCTCAACCACTGTAGTCTCTGTGCCATGTAGAACTTTTTGCATCAGTATACTATGTATTACATATAACAATAGGACTATAAAAATTATTTAGTTTATACATAACCATGTTTTCTACTGAAAAAAACCCCAGTGTGTGAAAGCATCTAGCATAGTTCTTGTAACATGGGCTTGCTATACACAGAGGAGGCTAAGTGTTTCCAGAAACAACTTATTCTTCAATATTTGACAGTCATAGAATTAAAGGGTTTTATAATGAAATTGTTTAATTGAAATGTATCTTTACATTTTGATAACAAAGTGACTGAAAGTCTACAAAGGTGGTAATTTTGAAGAAGTAACCATTATAGTACAGTGCCTAAGCACACAAATTCTGGGGTGAGACTGACTGGGTTTGACATCTAGCTTTGCCATTTACTGTGTGCCTTAGCTTCCTTGTTTGTAAAGTAGGGATAATAATAGTACCCACCTGAAAATGTTGCTGTGAGAATTAGATAGATTGGGATATGAAAAATGCTTAAAACAGTGTCTGGCATATAATAAGCATAACATATGCCTTCTCTTTGTGTTAGAAATCCGTGTATCTATATCAGTATAGACTTATATTTTTCCAATATAATAGACTTTTAAAAAACATTCAAATATGTTTCATCTTTCATTTAACTATATTTTTACTTTATCTTTTTCCCATATAACATTTTTAGTAGGAATTACAAATCCACTTTATGTTTGAGGAATAACTATCTGAATCTGTTGTTTTGATCTCTTTATTTTACTTGTACGTCTTCCTGAACCACAATTCAAGACCTATAAATATACTACGCATTTCTTTTATTCTTACTACCCAGTACCAGTGGAAGCACAGAAAAACTCTCTATCTTTTTTACCTAGGGCTTGTAAACCCATTTTAATTTGATGAATGAATTGGCTATAACAGAGTTCTTCAATTCCTAAGTCATTCAAGTACTACTTATTTTTTAAAGTGTTATAAAAGTTAGTCTTCCAGTGTCTACATACTTCATAACTTGAATATTAGCGAAATCTCTATTATTGATTTCTCTAACAGGATTTTACTCTTAGATGTATAGTAATGTTGAAGAAATCATTAAGTTAAACAATAATGAAATAAACTATTTAAATTTTGAAAAATAAGAATGAAATTGAAAAGGGAATTCTAGTCCTCATTACTTTGTACAGGTAGGAGAGAAGAGACCAAAATTAGAGATATAGGAAATTAAGATGTAAGTTTGCTTTAATTTAGTTTCCTAGTCAAAACCCATTACAAAGAAATATCTGTAAATCAAAAAGATTTCTGTTCCCTAGCCAGTATTCTACTAATTTTGAGTATTATTCAATATGAAATAATTCCAGAACTAAAAATAATTGGAACAGGCTCTTAAAGTTGATTATAGCTAGTGTATCCTACGTGAAGGCCATATCCCAGAAGAGTGATCTATCATTTTTTCAGGTTTGACTTCCTTCTTATTTCTTAATAAGCATAATTTTAATTTAGAGCTTATTAAGTGCATCTGAGTTATGGTTCACTCATGTTTGTAATTAAAGGTAATTTTTCTCTTTCAGAATTTCTTAATTTCCTATCACAGTTTCTTTTATTTATTAAAAAGAGCACTGGAATAGGAGTCAGAAAACTTTAACCATACTCTGTTGTTAACTTGTGTGACCTTGAACAAATCAGTAAGCCCCTCCAGACTTCAGTCTTTTCATCTTTAAAACAAGGAATTCAAATTAGATATGATTTTTTTTTTTGGCTAAGCCTCAGCAGCCATGAAATTCTATGATTTTATTAACTATCATTTGCTTTTACTTTTGGCTTTGGGTTAATCACATCTTAAAACTCAGTACTAATTAATTCTGGGAACTTACAGAAAAGTCTGCTCGGTTGTGGTGGGAGGACAGAAATATTTTCCATGTTCGAACATTAGAATCATTGGCTTCTAAATCAAGACTGAAGCATTATCTGAGTGAGGAGGGATGAGGAAGCCCAATTTTGTACACAGTTTTAATGCTAGATGACAATTAAGTGTGATTGTAACTTACACTAGATATCATGGTAGCTTTCAGCCAAGTGAGGATGTTCATCTAAATAATACTAATTGCAGTGATAAATTATACTTTTCTTTAACATCATGCACATAATATGCTTGTGATTCTTATTTGACTTCATGGCATATTAACGGTCTCCGTGAATTGAAGAGTCACATGGTTATTATATAGCTTATAAAGATGTCTTACCATAATATTCTAATGTAGAAATTAGAAGTCTTAAAGAGATATTTTGCAAATGATGTTTGAAAATCATAGAATATCTTCAGTATAACTAGAACTTTCTATGAAGAAGGGGCTTATGGCTCTGGAGTTTAGCACAGTGCCTGGCACTTAATAAATATTTGTTAAATGAATAAATAAACATTTGAAACATTTATATGTAAGAAAAGTTATAGCTATAACAGAGAGTCTAAATTCATTTGAGACTTCTTTATATGGGAAGATTGAAAGTAAAGTTCATAGTTTGGTTGGCTTTTGAATTTATTTTCAAAAACAATTTCTCTTTTGTATGAATACAATATAATGGATGTCTTTAGTATAAATCACATTGTAGTTAAACAAATAAAGAATGCTAACATATATATAACATTTATTCAGTGTATATTATCCAGAATTGCTTTTATTTTTTCTCTCAAACAATTTGAGTTTTGGTGATAGATAACCACCAAAAATTGAGGAAGTGAGTAAGAGCATATTATACTTACAATGAGAATTAAGAACTCTACCTCTTTTGATCATTTCTTTGAGGAAAGTTAATATTGTCTGTTGTGCTTTAAATTCTCCATTTGTATGAGCTGGCAATAGTTCATTAATAGCAATGATGTAATATTTAGCTTTTTAAACAAGATAATCAAAGTCATCAGTGTGTTGTTCACTGACTGTATAGATTGATTTTCTATATTAGTTTAAAAAAAACTTTTTGTGTCATGAAAATATGGATCACCTTCATAGTTCTTTGATAAAAGTTATGACCTTTGTCCCCAGAAAAGACGTATACGCACCTATGCACAATTTTTCATATAATTTCAGAAAGTTTTTTTGTTAGATCTTCTGAAACTCTTCAGAGAGGGCTCTTTGACCACATGTTTAGAACCTCTGTCTAAAAGATACACACAAAACCAATATAAAACTCTGATCAGAATACAGTATTTTTGATTTCTGTATTGGTGTCACCAGTGGAATTCTTTCCCATGTATTCAGGTTAATGTCCTCAGTTCTCCAATTTCTCTATTCTTACATGTTCATTTTGCCTAATTTCTTTGATTCTATCAAAAATGCCTAGGGAAAGATTTTTAAAAAAACCAAATAGTTAAAAAAAAATAGACATACAAATTTCGACTCTTGTAATTCACAAAATAATTTGCAATTAGTTGATTGAATGGTATACACATTTTCCAGTAGATGGCACTGGTTTTACATTCTTTCACAGCATGAAAGAGTACTGATATCGTTAGCACATAGGTACATTGTGAAAACTTAAACAAAAGTATGTAAAGAATATCCAGTTAAGAACATATGGATTTACAAACTACAAATTTTTTTGCTTATATTATGTTCAAACAGTATTTGTAGAGTGCAAAACCTTTTTCCATTTTCAATAGGATTCCAACTCTCTTATGCTTGGACATCTCACCAGAATTGTCTTTCATGTATAGACTTTCTATAAACTAAAACAAGTTTTCATAAATTAACTTATCTTGTACCCACATAGCTGATTTAAAAGTAATTTATAGTTTTATATGCAGCTAAATTTTCTTCAGCAGACCACCCAAGAATTAAAGAAAATTTCACATTTTGTTTTGCTATATTTTGAATTTTTATAAGAATCTTGAAAATGTTATTAGTTTAACATGTTGACTGTTAAAGCGTGAATAGTTTTTTGCGTGAATGAAAATATTTTAGGAAACTAAGAAAAATTATATTTAAAATGTTGATTAATGAGTACTGTGATGCAACTATGTTTTTTTCTAAAGCAAAACGTTTTAGTAGCTCTATGATATAATAAAGTTTTAGTTAATGTTGGAAAGTTGTTGCGCAGCATCTAATTACCAGATGAGTTTTAAAAATTATTTGTGGACAATGCATATTAGTCAAGGCTAAATTGTTATAGAATAATATCTGTATGAATAAGGTGTTGGGCAATATGATTTGTTAAATATGGATTTTTAAAATATTTTGTTAAATATGGAATGAAATTTTCATATTGTACATAAAATACATAGCAACATCTAGTAGCAACAGAGGTAAAATGGGCTCGAACAAAAAATTAAACAAATCTTAGTTTTGTTTTAGAAATTCATTAGTTAATTAACAATGACTGTAAAGAATATAAAACATTTTACAAATTCTGAAAAATGATAATTCTGTAGTGTTAGACTATCTAGACATATGGACTTAGGGGAAATCATATAGGTAATTAGATGTTTATCTAAACATGTTCATAATAATGTTACCTAAAAGATCTTAGAAAGATTTATTAAAATCAGCTGTCTCTTGCTCTCAACAAATACAAATTTAGTGAAGGAAAGAGCCATGAATGACAATTCACAAAGACTCACTAAAATTGAGGATAAATACTTGATAAATTTTTATTATCAGTCTTTCCTAGTTTCCAGCTTTATCCTAAACATTTTATTTAAAGATTGAATTTCTCATGACTGCTTTTTCTAGATATATTTTAATTTTAAATTCTTCAAAATAGATTTTATTGAGGTGCAATGGTGAATTACCTCTATTTATTTTTGTGCCTTTATATTTAAAATCAACTATCTATTTGAAATTTTAAAATTCCCATTTCATTTATTTTAATTCCCTAGTTTTTTCTCTTTTTTCACATTTAGAATCTTTGCACTTATATTAGTCATATAAAAATGCATGTTATAAAAAATATGCTATGAAATGGTGAAGATATCAGTTATTTAGATGTTAATAAGAGCTGTACATTTATAAATTATTCAATAACTTTTTACGATAAGCATTTCCTTCAACATTAGATATATTTATTATATCCAGCAACTTAATTGCAAACAAAGAATGGAATGTTAATTTAAATCATTAGATTATTTGAATTTTAAGCAAGCATAGGAAACCCAAAATTCTATAACTGTAGTTTTGTAAGATTTTGTTTTGTTTCAGAAATGCATGTTGGCTCAGAATGATACAGCTCTTAATATTATATTCCATTTGGTTAATATTTTAATGTTTTTATGCAAATTTTACATAACACTACAGCAAATTTCAGAGCTTGTCACAATATTATTGGTATTGATGAAGAAACAGATTAGAAGCTTGCAATTTTTGTTTTGTACCTTTTATTCCTGCTTTTCATCTGTAAACTGAGAATGATATAATATTCTTGTTAAATCTTTACAATTACATAGGATCTTAGGTATTACATTAGCTGCATTTCCCCAAAATTTGTTCTGTGCAACTTTAATCCCTTGTTGTAAGGGAGAAGAAACTGGGGGAAGAAGTGTGTGTGTGGGGGTGCTGGGGGAAGGACATTAAATAAGTTTGGGAAAGGTAATGGGTTTGATCAGGCAAAATCTGTTTCTATTATGGAAAATTCTTGGTTCCTGCAAAGTAAGCTCTGGAAAAGCAGAGAGTTTTGTCTGTTTAGTTCACTACTACATCTCAGCAACTAGAATTGGGTCTGTCACATAGTAGATGTTCAATAAATATTTGTTGAATTAATAGTTGCGAATAAGTAGCATCATCTTTTGAATCAAAATAATGCCACATCAAATAATAAAATAATTGTTTTTAAGGAATGTACATTCTGGTGAGAAAGGTGGCTACTTTGAATCCAAATTTTATTATCTATAGGATGAAGAGAGTTAAATACATGATGGTTTTATGATTCTATATAAATACTTCCTCTTTTGTTTTACTATGGAGGCAGGGACCAGAAGTGAGAAGCGTCGTGAGATTCTTTCTGCCCAGAATGGCAGACTGGTTTCTTGAAATAGGATTTCAAGCAATGACAGTTCTTCTAAAGGATATTGAAGGAATGCATAGATGTAATTAGCAGGAGGTGGTAGGAGTGGGAGATGGGAGGATGGATTTGGGAATGGACTGTGGGCAGAGAGGTTAGCAATGGATGGGCATACTAAAGTGCAACAAAATATGGGTTCAAGAGAGAAATGTAATGAATTAATAAATTACAGGAGGAAAGCGACAGACAAGAGAGCCTGGCTCTCATTAACCAGTTGTGTGACCATGTCAGTAACTTCTTTGGGTCTTGATTTCCTCTTGAGGGCTTTGGACTAGAAGGTTTTTCATTTCCAAAATTATAATCTGAGGAATTAGTTCTACTAATTACCCTGTAAAGTGGAGCTAATCATCAAATTGAGAAATCTGTGCATACTACCATATTTCATAAATTCTTAGTTGCACTATTTAAACATTTTACCATCTTGGTAATACGGATGCAGCTTAAAAATCATTGTGGTAAGAATGTATCACAGTTTTGCAACTTTTCCCCTCCTTTTCTAGTGGAGTATAAAATAATTACATGTCAGAAATACCACGTATTTAATAACATATTAGCATAAGAAAGTCTTTGAGAAGGTCTTTATGTAGAAACCCATATAACCTAGATTTTCCTAATCTAACTATGGAAACTTCTGATTCTTACTCCCCACGAGGAACAGCCTGTTAGCATTATCTTCAGAGCCCAGTGTTTTACACAGTACTTTTTGGGGAATGTTAGGGGGTAATCTCATCCAGAAAATTAATGGAATATTAGTCATAACAAAAAGTTTGAATGCAGAACTCTAGAGAGGTAATAAAATATTCAGAGTAGTAATAAGGAAAAAAATTTTTGTTCTATCATTCATTCTTTTAAAAAAATTTCACTTATTTATCAAGCAAATGGTATTGTTGCATTTTTAAAACTAAGATCTAAGAAACAAAGCCTAAGACATCATTTAGAAAAAATTTTTTTAGGAATGAGATTTAAATAGCAATAATTGAAATGGAGAGTTGAATAAGTATATAAATACAATATATATTTATTTAGTTCTTCCTCTATCCTGGGCACATTGCTAGGTGCTACTGATGCAGAGATGACCAAAATATATATATGAGCACTGTCCCTGAAGTAGTTATTGAATAACTCAGGGGAAGGTTTTTGCCTCTTCTTGAGTTATCTGGATGAAAAAGAAAAAATGTAAATTTTTTGACTATTTTTTCCCCCAGAGTCTCTCAGATTTTTCTGGAACCCATAGACTCAGATTTAGCTGTTCATTTAGTCTACAATTGCAGACTTGTTTTCTGTTCATTGTGCTTAATTAATTTAGATTTGAAGTTTGATGTGAGTGGAAATTTGCAAAACTCAGGTTTTAGACAATATAAATTTTATTTTATTTCTAATGAAGTATATGCAGGGTTACATTTAAATAAAATTCTGTATAATAATCTAAGGGAGAGCTCTTTCCTTCCTTTTTCTGGGTGGTTACCTCTCATTTCCCTATGCAGTCTGTGCTCCCTAAGGGGGAGAGGGAAAATGGGAGAGTGAACTATTTTTTGATTGCATGTGAAATGTAGGATGAAAATGAGCCTGTCTGTTTTTAATACTTTTTTTTCTGTATGGGCTGTGATGTTCTAGTGAAGACCCATATTGTAAAAAAAAAAAAAAAAAATTAAAAACAGGGAACTCCAACTTTGTCAGACTTTCACATGCAATCAGATAGAATTGAAGTTAAGTGACTTTCTCTTCCACTACTGTCACTTGATGATGGCAGTCCCTTTAAAAATTCTCTTCTTATTCATATGCTTTGCAAGCAAGAAAATGCTTTTTGGCTGAAAACATGTTTTAAGTATTTCCCTACACTTTATGCTTTATGGTCCACATTTACAGGACAACATTGCTCTCAGTATTTGCATTGAATTTTGATGAGCTGATAAAGTACTCTTTAATTCTTTTTGGTACTTAAACAATGCTGATAAAATGATTACTACTTATGAATTCAACAATTAAAAATTTTTAACATATGAGTAAAAGATAGAAATGTAAAATGTGGCTTCTATCTTACAGTCAGTCAGGTGAATGATTAATGAATGTTTCATCAGTATGAACGTAGTGGTAAATTACTCTATTGTCTCCTCTCAAGAAAATCATACAGATTCAAGGGCCGGCCAGTGGCTCACTTAGGAGAACATGATGCTGACAACACCAAGTCAAGGGCTAAGATCCCCTTACCAGTCATCTTTAAAAAAAAAAAAGAAAATCATGCAAATTTACAAGTGAAATTTTACTGTTAAGACTAGATTTTTAGATCATAGTAATAAGCTTTAGATATTGTGAGGAATGCATTTACTCCCACTGATTTACAGTGAGAAAACGTCTGCACATTTTTCTCTTTAATTTTAAAACTACCTTATTTCTCTGCTCCCCCAACTTTTCGTGTTTCAAATCTGGATCTACATTTCATTCTGGTTGTTTTTGCTTTGTTAAATTAGCTGATACAGCTTACATAAAACTCTCTTTGCGTACCTTTCACCAGGATAGGATACTTACCACCTTGACTTGTACACATATTTGATCACACTACATCTAACAGCTTGTCTAGATGGAGGTGTCTTCCCTATTTGGATCTTCTTTGGCACTCTGACCCTGTAGATGCTATTTCTAGAAATCATTTGAATTTTCTATATTCCAGTTATAACTGGACGTGGTCAAGCTAGGTGGGCAAAGTAACTCTCTTTATACAGCATTTTGCACATACCTTTAACTATAAGACTGCACATTGTATTGATTGTCTTATCTTTCTTTCTATCATATTTATTCTCCTAGGGTAGGAACCTTAACTTATTTATTTTTAACTTTCCAGTGTTCATCACAGTTCTTGATTCACTATAGAAGTTTAATAGTCGTAGAAAGTATGAATTAATATTAGTCCCAACAGTTTATGTCTTCAAAGAATTTACAATGTGTTTGGGAAAATAAAGCAGAAACAACTGAAGATGTTTGAGAATAATTGCACAATACGATATTTGCCTATGTAAATAGAACCTTGCAGAGTAAATACATTAGTACTACGGATAATAGTGGGGTTGAACTTATAAGGGTTCAACTTGCTTGAAAACATCTTCTGAGTTTATCTATTCAAACCTTCACTATGGAAACCAAAAGACTAATTTTATCATTGAACTATGAACCACTAAAACGTATGGTATTGTTTAATTCAAGAAATTTAAATTGGTATGTTGCCTTGGCATGCTTGTAATGTCAATTGATGTTAATTAGAACTCTGTGCATGCATCAGTAGAATGTAAATGAAACTGATCTGTGGAATTGTCTTATGTGAAGGGATAGAAAAAAAGCAAGAAGTCATGAGATGTGATTATTATTATGACAAATAAAGATATGATTTTTCTCACATATAGAAAGAACAAATTTTTTACCTTAAAAAGAAACAATTGTCTGCTTTCTGACTCCTAAAACTTGTAGTTTTATTTTCTTTGTATTATATTTAGGGCTTGGAAGACAGATGAAATGAAACTGGACCTGAATGTAAAAATTAAGAATGTTTTAAAAAATGGAAACTCAGTAGAGATTTTCATTTTAAACTTTCTTTAATTATGAATGTTCCCTGCTGTTACCTACAGGATTACTCTGAAGGGTAGAGTTATTGAAGTGTTTCAGAAGGGTAAAAGCATTACTTGACCAAAGGGTTTTGTTCTCTAGGCATATCCAGAATTCATCACCAAAAATGTCTATTGAGTATCCTCTTACACATGTCTCTAGGTTGGGGATGGTGGTCCATAGTCTAAAGGGCATGACATTAAGTAGTCAAAGCAAATTAGCAGAGCCTGCACTCTGATTACGCATTCAGAGTTCAGCTAGATAAATACTTTCTGAGAGCTATTTTGAGTATAGCCCTTTGTTAAAAGGATATTCACCAAGACTTTTGAAAGTAAAAAGGGTCATGCTAGACAACGTATGCATTAAAATATGTACTCATCAATTTCCTGTTTTAGAGGCATGTTCTTTGCATGTTTAAAATGTTGCTTATTCCATTCATAATAAAGTTTTAGCTCTTGCATTGAAGTTACCTGTCTCTATCTCTTCCACTGGAGTATGAACTGAACTTCTTAGTGTTTTCATCTCCTGCACTGGCCATTTCCTCTGTGTCTTCAGAAAGCTTTTCCTCCAGATATCAGCACAGCCAACTTCCTCTCCTCATTCAGGGCTTTGCTCAAATGTCACCATCTCAGAAAGGCCTATCTTGACCATTCTATTTAAGATTACAACCCTTACTTCTAGCACTCCCAATCCTTGTTGCCCTGTTCTTGTTTTGCTTTTTTACTTCCTGTATATTTACTACCTTCTTAGAGACTGTATAATTTATTTGCTTATTTTCATTGTATTTTGTCTGTCTCTTTCTACACCTGCTGAAATGGGAGCTTCATGAAAGTAGGATCTTCGTTTTTTTCACTAAGTTCTTAGAATAATGCCAACATATAGTAGGTACTTAATAAATAATTAGTGAATGAATGAAAGAATGAATGTATTTTACTTAACATAGTATCTGGCACTCTGTAAACACTTAACATTTTTGATGACTTAAAAAATAGTAAGAAAAAATTCTTGATCAGTGGTTCTCAGAGTTAGCCCTGCAGCCCTAGTTTCGTGGAAACCAGAGGACTGAAGCAAAAATATCCTTACATTTTAGATTGTATGTTAATCTCAAATGTTTTTTTCTGTATATGTCTCCTTTGAGAGGACAATGAGAAGACTTGGATATACTTCAATAAGCATGGAACTTTTCTCCCCCCTGTGCTTTGCAGTTTTTTCTTAAAGCCTTTATTGAATTAATAAAATGCAGAAAAGCCCACAGAAATAATGATTCGTGGTATATATTTTATATTTTATTCTAAAAATGGACTAGATTTGGCTTTTATAAAAGCCCACTTATTTAGAAATTCTAACACTACTATGCCTTGAGTGAAAATTTGTTCAGTTTTCCAATATGACAGACTAATAACCAACTGAAAATTAAAATTTATAGTGAAAATTAAAGTATACCACCTTTTTATTTATTTATTTATTTCTATTTTTCCACAATCTTTTTTTTTTTTTAATTTTATTTTGTCGACATAAAATGTGGTTGATTATTGTGGCCCATTACCGAAACCTCCCTCCCTCCTCCCTCTCCTCCCTCCCACCCAACAATGTCCTTTCTGTTTGCTTGTCATAGTATACCACCTTTAAATATATTTCAACATGAACTTTAGTGTTTTAACCTAGTAATCTCAAAGCAAAACAAGATATTCTTATTCATTTTTTTATCGTAGGAAAATGTTTAATAGTTTCATTTTTTTCTGATACTAGAATCAAAATTAAAGTTATGGGATCTTTAGGTTTTGTTTTGTTTTGATTTTTCACTCTGAAATATAAAATTTATGACTTAAAAGTGCTATAAGATTTAGGTAACAAATCTGATTTACTTCTTAACAGGAAGTTTAAAAGCCTTTCAACATTTTATAGACTTTGTAAGAATCCCATGTGAACCTTGTCATTGAATCTATGTTGAGGGAATGAATACAGGGAAAACAGACATTGGCTAATAGACAATGTTTTTACTTTTCTAAATGTACTGTGATGATTATTACTTTTCCCCTTTTTTATCCTTGTTAGTGATAGTTTTTAAGCTGAAAGTTATTGCATAATTTGAGGGGATGGAAGAAAGTTGTAGCATAATTTTTTTCTGACAGAAAATATAATGACTATGAGCTTTGCAGTAAACAGACCTGGGTTTGAGTTGATATATCTATTTGCTACTTGTCCTTAGTAAGTTATATTATAACCTCTGTGAGCCTCAGTTTCTGTATCTATAAAACTGGCATGACAGCTACCTCCTAGAATTATTGAGAGGATTAAATATGGCTATGTGAAAGTGACTAGCACATAGTAAGACTCAAATTTTAATTTTATTTCTTCATTTCCTATTTTAATCATTTTTTGAAGATAACTTGTGAGGAAAATACTGTTCTGAGGAAATTATTATAGAAAAATAATTACCAATAAAATATTGCAGCACACTTAAACACCTGACCTGGCTACCTTTTAAAAAGTAGTTTTAACTTCAAAATTCACTGTATCAGAATAATAGTGTTGTATTGAATTTATTCAGACAGTGTTTGATAAGTGCTAATTGTTGTGATCCTTACAGCAGATCTGTGAGGGTGGCAGCACATGGTCAGAGAAGTTAACTTACTTAAGTCACATGGCTGGGAAGCAGACAGAGCCAGAAAGCGAACGCTTGCTGTAAGTTTATTTCTACTTACAGCAAGAGCTTCACGTTGGAGCTTCAAAACAATTCTTGCCTGAGGCAACAACATGGAACAAGCCTCAATATAAAAAGAGACTTTGGACTTATTTTAGTAAATAAATACCCTTGGATTAGGTTCAAGATGAATCTGATCTATACCAAAGTTACTCTGTAGGGAACGATGTTATAAATAGATACAAAAGAGGCAATATTATTCTCTCAAATATATTTGTATTCATGTGTATATACACACACTCACTTCTACCTTCAAAGTACAGTATTAAACATTTAAATAAAGGAAAAAATCTTTTCCTATCATACTTCTAAGCCAATTTAGAGGTCATTGAATAGATGTCATATGATACTAATGTTAAATAACCCCGGGTAATAAGAAAATTACAGTACCTAAATGAAGATAGTAAAGGGAAACCATCCAATGAATTACTCTAGAATTTCAAAATGAAATGATTTCTTCAAAATTAACAATGGCACTGTATAACTCCAGAAAAGTGAGTCTGATAGGGAGAAGGGAAATCAGAAACAAAAGTGAAGCTTTTCTGTGTTTATATATGCCAATTTTTGGTTATGATGCTAGAACAGCTAATATAATAGCATAGCTTTTAATTGTCCAGGAAGTATATTATTATTAAACTATGTGGCAAGACATTTATTAAAATCTGACTAACTTCTCACTGAGTTGTTTAATATAAAATCACAATAGTTGTTTCTAGTCTACGTGTACTTCCTTTTGCTATTAGGTATACTTTAAAAGCCTAATTATTTTGAGAGCATAGTATGACCAAAGAATAAAAATGTACAAAGTTTGACAACTGTAAATAATCACTAGCATTTCCTAAAGAACAAACCTCACTTACAATTAGGAGACAATATTTATATTTAAGGTTGAAAAGCCAGGATGTAGGAAAATTTTGCTAATTTGGAAGATGACCTTTAAGTGCACCAAAACCAAATAATTTGTAGGCTATGACATAGGGCACATTCCTACAAAATTTGTGTGAATACTGCTTTAGTGGTTCTTGAAAGACAAAGAAAGCTGGAATGAAATCTTTATTCCCCTCCCAAATAAGACAAAGACTAACAAAGGAGTACAGCAGCACTCTTTCAAAGCTTGCCATTAAAATGAGGTCTCTGTAGCACAGTTAATGAGATGGTTCATAGTGGAAAACAATCTGTTTTTAAGAATGTTTAGATCAAAAGTAATTTCTAATCTATGAAATAAAGTCTCTTCAATACCCTTCATTCACCAGTAAAGCTTTTATGTTTGTATTATTTACTTCAATCAGATGTTTTCAATTTTACCTTTCTTCCTTGTACAAATACTTGACATGGTTCATCAATACTGACCAACAGTTTTATTCTTTTTCTTCAGAAAAGAGAGATTTTGAGAGAGGGAGAATGAAAAAGAGAGAAACATCTTTGCCTAAATGATTTGCAAGCATCTGTGCTTTAAGCTACTTTTTATGAACACTCCTTAGTAAATGACTCAAGGTAAAAAAGCAGAAAAGCATCCAATGTTAGGAAATTGCAATCCAATACCATGTAATTTAAACCTGCAGTTGCTTCTCTTGTACTAAATGACATACAGATGGGTAGCTTAGCTCTCTCAACTTTGGGAACACAATTGGTCTTTTTGTGTGAATGAACATATATTAACAAAAATATTTTTGACAGAATTGTTTAATTCTCATTGTACAGATTTTAATTATCTATGCCATTGGAAAGAATAATTTTAACTAAGATATTTTGTCATGTTAAGTTTGCAGTTGAGTTTTTTTTTGACAAAATTAACAAAGATACAGCTCTTCCAGCAAATAAATAAATAAAAACAAAATGATAACTTTTAGGAAGTCTACAGTAAATTGAGCAGAAACTTACCTATAACAGACAACTGATTTAAGAAAGAGCTGTTCTACTTTAAGCTGTTGAGAGGCTTTGTTTTGACAGGATGAACGTTTCTCAGGGAAACATTTCTATCTACCCTTTAGAAAACAGCAAAAATGTAAGTAGATAAAACCTACTATAATATGGGGTCCAGTGAAATGAGAGTTCAAATGCCGTTAGTGATATGCCTGCTGTTCCTATGCATATTTCCGGGACAGGAAAGGGCAAAGGTACTTTGTGACAGGTCAGCAGAGGGACTGTTGACGACCTGCAGGCCTCTCCAAGGTGTACCTTTTTGTTTGGCTCTGGTTTGCTCTTTCCCTGCCTCCATATTTTCTTATAGAGAATCAACCACTCTATACTGGTGGCCCTGATTCTGGAAGCTGATATCCTTCTTCAGTCCCGCAGTGGGGGTAACTGATTAGTTAATATTTTCCTAATTAATTTCTGTGATCTCACAAAGATTAGGTACTTTGAAAGTAAAAGAAGTAGAAAGCATTTCTACTACGCAGTCATATTTCTTTATATTTCAAAAGAAGTTAAGTTTAATATTCGGGAAACTAAGCAAGCTTTCTTTTAGTAACTTCAAAACATGGTAAGGTCCATCTGCAAACTTCTTTCCCACAGTGATGGATGGCAAAGAAAAGCAATTTTACTGCAGTGAGTAATGGCTGCCCTGTCCTGGAGTTATATTTCTTTTCAATCTTTTGTGCAGGTAAAATAAAATACTGCATATAAACAGGTGTTGTGTGAACATTTTACTGTAGTCTGTATAGGTTGAAATGAAAGCTGCCATTGTTATTCGAATCACATTAAAATTATTTCACCACTCAAATACACTTAATTGGTAAAGTCTTCCTAGATATACTTTGCAAAAAGAAAATGCAGGTCTCTAAATAAAATCACATTCACTTCTCTTTTTTTCTTTATCTTTTCCCTCCCTGTTTTCTTCACTCATTCTTTGGAACTTCTTGAATCTGCATTAGTGTAAATGCCTTCTGTAGTCTATTGAAACTTTCTTGTTGCCTGTTTAACATGGAAAGATACAGTTCTTTAAAGAGACATTTATTTTTAAGGACACCACAGAACCTAGTGAAGTATCTGATGGAATCACAGAGAACGGCAATTCCTAGTCACAGAATACGTCTTTAGGTTTCAAAGAAAAATAAATGGGATGGTAGTTAAATCATCCAAAGTGGAAATCTAGTGATGATGGTTTCAAGCTATTCCACCAAGTTGCATAATTATTGAACGGAGAGTTATGGTTTAACTAAAATGCCCATCATCTTATATATACAGTATAAATGCTTATAAATAGATTTATGCTTTTGAATTCACTTAAAAACTTTCAGGGTATTGGGAGACATGAAGGATGTGTCACTGTCTTAATGTTCAGTGAGTTTTTAGTGTCATCCTAGAAGCTGTGGCGATAAGCACATTGTCACTGCTGCAGTGGAATCACCTGGATCTTAAGAAACATTCTAAACTTAGAGAAATAATCAGCTTTAGTTTAGGTAAGGTTTTCTAGTGCATTAGGGACTGGTCTGGTCATTGAAAAGTGACTGCAGAAGCTGTGCTGTGGCGGCCAGCCAAAACAATTATTTAGGATTCAAGCTAAAAAGCTTCTTTCTCCCATATCCTCTCTCTTTCCAGGGTCATGTAGGGATAAAAAGAACTGTAAGGTGGTCTTTTCCCAGCAGGAACTGAGGAAGCGGCTAACACCCCTGCAGTACCATGTCACTCAGGAGAAAGGGACCGAAAGGTAAGATAAGCTGTAACAAAGTCACTAAGCAAGAGCTAGTTTTCACCTTCTCTCCCCTTTGAATCCTCTTTTTTGCCAATTTATTTAAAGAATTCTACACTTATTTGCTAAAGTCTACAAATTATCCCTGAAAGGCTGAAAATGTATTGTTTAGGTTAAGACTAAGTTTTATTTGTTCTTTCCTCTGTTTAATGAACACTCTATCTTATGTAAAGTCACAGAGCTTTTGTGAAGGGCCTGTTTTTAGTTTACTACAAAATGTGTGGAAGTAATAGCGATTTAGGTACATTTTTTGGGAAGACATCACAGTAAGCAAAACCATGAGGGACATGGCACTATGCCAGGATGCTAAAATTTTGAAGGTGGCCATTGTAAGTATAGACGTTTTGGCTGCAAAAAGAAGGTAGCATAATTTAGTTCCTTTCTACCCCACTCCAATTTCTTTTTGAAGCACATGTGGAGAAAGTATTTATTGGCTCATTTGTGGTTGGAATGTCAAAAATTTTCAATAACTGCCCTCACATGGCTTTAGTCCTTGGAAGTTAGCCCTAAATCCTGAAAAAAAGAGTTTGTTCACTTCCAAGACTGTTTTTAGTGAATAAAGTCTCTCTCAGCTGATTTCAGCTCAAAGGTAACTTACCAAGGTCCAACGATTTTGTTGTCTAATTTATACCATGGAGCTTGGCTTAAGGCCGTAGCTTACCTCTGATCCAAATTTATTAATGATGTAAGTTCTAGTTTTCATTCATGAACTGAAAGAGTGCTTAACTACACATGGGATCCTTGTTAATAGGCAATACTCTCTTCCTGTCACAGTATCTACTGTTTACTAAATTTACCAAATGTTGAATCTCTGACAAAGTCCACCCTCACCATGCAATGAGCTAGCAGTTAACTTCAGTCTCATTTTAGGACTTCTACTCGTCCTGTTGTGTACATGACTAACAAAATGATTTAATGCACACAAACAACCAGAGATTAGGTCATTCTTAAAAATTCTGTTTATAAAAAAATTGGACCTCATAAAGAGGGTGAAAGGATAATAAAAACAAGCTGCAGAGCACATAGACTTTTTGTTGGGCTAGCACAGCTGATTTGTATTAGCTGAATGACCTCCTAGCCTTTAAGATTGTTAACTTAGAAAAATATTCCCTTAAAGCTGCAATATTCCTTTTTAAACCAAAAAATAAGACTCCTTCCACTTGAAGTCTTGGATCCTTCTGCATTTTCTGGTACACACTCTTAGACACTGTAGAGTAGCAGAAATCTTATGTAATAATGTTCTTTCTGTGAATCTATAGATTTTTTTTTATAGAAAAAATTGTTTTCTAAGCATTACATAACTAGATGGCTTGATTTTTTTTTTTTTTAACCTGCACTATTTTGGAGTAGTTATATACACATTTTATTATTTAGATTTGAAATAGAGTAGTAATGTTCAGGTTTCCATATGTTTGGTCTGTTCTCATTTTAGGACAAAGTGCCCTTGAAAGATTTATTAGAGAAATATATTTTAAGCAAATACATTCTATAAAAAATAATGCTAAATTTAACTTTTTTAATGATCTGTTTATTGTTTATCAGTGCCTTTGAAGGAGAATACACACATCACAAAGATCCTGGAATATATAAATGTGTTGTTTGTGGAACTCCATTGTTCAAGTAAGTATGTTGAAAACCTGTAAGTATGGTTATATCACAAATGGCAACAAACTATTGCTTGTTCACCATAGAATTTTTCTATAACTGAATTTTGAATTTTTTTTCCTATTTCTCTTTACCTCCCCCTCCACTGCCCCCCCCCCAAAGAAGTAATTATTGGTTTTCATGAATTACCAGTGTGATACTGGTTGATTTTGTACTACTTGAATCTTTAAAATACCCAATATTAACTTGTTCATCTTAATAACCATAGTGCTTAGCAGAGGTATGAAAGAGATTTTGGCAAGCGTAGAAATATTTATGTATTTATTGACCTTTCTATCTTCAAGTGTTGGCCCTAAATGTATTTATTGGACCATAACAAAAAGTTTTTCATATATATCCTTCAGATTGAATAATATGCGCCAAGTGGACTATTCATGCTTTTGCAGTGAAGGGAAATATTTGTACTGAAAGTAACAAGGGAGTTATAACAGGTATTTATACATAGGTAAGCAAATTATGTAATATGAGGTTAACAGTTTTTGCATCGATCCAAAATCTTTATTTTAAAGATCCCAGCAGTTTACCGTAAAACAGGCAGCACATAGTCTTTTTGACCAAAATAGTTAATTCAGAAAGTATATTTTGGAGATTATGGATCCTATTTAAGAAAAGAAAATCTTTACCAAAAGTTTATTTATCTAGGTGGAGAAAATCCTAGAAACCCTGTACTTCACATGGGTTGCTGATTTGGGGGAATAAAAAGACAGAAACCTTAACTGAGAGTAAATGTCATTTATTTATAACAAAATTACAAAGTTTCTAAGGGAGAATGAATAAACAAGAATCTGATACATGTAGCACATAAAACACAATATCTGTCCATAAATGTTTCTCTTAAAATACGAGCATTTACAGATTTTCCAGAAATAACAGGAAACAGTAGTTTCCTTGAAATTTTTTTTAGCAGTTTAAAACTTTTCTTAAATTGCACAAACCTTATTGCACATTAGTGTTGGTTGAGAATCTGTTCTGAATTCTTATGTATTTATTCTTCATATTAAAAATCTGACCCTTCAAATTGTCACCCATTTCCTCTCAGAAAACATACATCCTTATATTTCAACACTTTTAGCTTGTATCATAATAGTTGATATAACACTTAAGATAGTTGCTGAGCCATGTTAAACTTGTTAATATCCCAAATGGTAAAAATTGGCCACATCCCCTTTGCTTTTAGTTTAAGATTCTCCATCTCTTTCTCTGTCATGTGATTTGCTAAAGTACTGGATCTAAGGAAAACTTACTGTTTTAAATAAGAAACAGAACTGCTGTAAATGAAGGATTTAACGCATGTGAGATTTTGAGTCACAAATCCTAAAGCAAGACCCTTATCCAAACATAGGTACTGGTAGGAGTCAGGTTTCACATTTGAAATCATATTGCCTCTATTTCCTTTAGCATTCTTCTAAAGAAAGCTTCTATTTTCTAAATTTTTATGGAATATGGTTTAACATTTTTACTCTAATTTTTACTTTTTTAATGGTTTGCTTCTCTTATTTAGTTTCTTATCTATTTTGGAAAAAATTCCCTGCTCTATCCTTCACTGGATAATGTAGTAGCTTATTGGTCTAGTGCAGCTGTCTTCATACTGGACAATGTGTGCGCTGGGTTTCCAGAAAGACTTTGTAGGGGCCACAGGGCACGGACAGTTTAGAGCAAATCAATCTTTTGATCCTCAACTTCTGAATGTACATTTTCTTGAAACTGATGCTTCTGAGAGTCTGTAGTCTGTCACTTCTTCCTTGCCAGCTCCTCTATCATGATCGTCCTTCTTCCACTTCACAAAAGATGTCACACCTTTCACTCAGCCCAAATTTTACTATGATTTATTGCTCCAGGGTGCAATCTCCAGGGCAAACTGACAGTTCAGAAATGCATTACCTCTCATGGTCCATGAAAGCAAGGCACAAAAGCATTAGTAAGAAAAACTGAAATAATATTTTATCTAGGCAAAGCTCCTGGCATGTCTCAGTCTACCTCCTTGCTTATGTCTCCATCTGCTTTCTGTCCATCCACTTTCTACCAGCCTACTTAAGTGAGAGGGTTGCCATGAGAACATGTATCAACATGTTTATTCAAATGAAAACAAATGAAAGAGATGGAAGTATTTTCTGGACCGAGAATAAGTTTGATTCACTTGATTGATGTGACAGTGAGGATTGGCTTTGTAAATTACTTTATATAGTGGACTTCTCCATTCATTAAATAATCTAAATATATAGTTCTGAGGTTTTGACAAAATATATTTTAAGCTTGTATACAGTATACAGACCACCAGAAATTCTGCAATTATTTAAATTACTGTAAGTAATTTTAGCTGTTAATTTAAAATATATGGGGGAGTATGTACCAGTCAGCACCGAATCAGGATACAGAAACCACACAGTGATGTGAACAAGAAAATATAAAGAATTATTAACTGTAATAGAAGATTGTGGTAGTAAAGGATTGGTTAGTGGGAAGTGAAGAGAAATTCTAAAGAATACGGGAATAACAGATATAAGAAGCAATGATAATCCCTGGGGCTGAGACAGAGAGCCTAAGGAAAAGCCTCCCCTGCTGCATACTTTCCTTTCCCCAGGGCTGAGACCTACACCTTACTAGAGAGAGCATGGCTATAGCTACTAAATGTCAGAAAAGTCATTTTGATTCCATAATGCTGCAACTTGCTGGAAATCTGGGCTCTGGAACTTTTTGTAAATCTGCCTTATGGAATTTGCTGTCTACCTTCTACCTTCTGAGGTGCTGGGAAAAGCTGTTTGCACAGAGGTGTCTCAGTGGAGGCACTGTACTACCAAAACACCTGAGAGGAGTGCCAGGAGAAGCTGCTGGCTGCTGGGTGCTGCTGATGATTGTGCACTGAAACACTGAGCTGCACCTGGTGCTGTAGGAGCCTGGCACTAGAGAAGCTGCTCATGCTGCTGGACACTTGGGAACAAACAATGTATGCTACAAAGGCTGGATGCAGGAGAAACTGTTTGCTTTGCAGAAACCAGGTGCTGGAGAAGCTGTGTATTCTGAAGGAGATGGGTAGAAGAGAAGCCATTTACCCTACAGGAGCGTGGAAAGAGAAGCTGCATGTGCTGCAGGATCCGGATGTGAGAGATGGCATGTGCGATGGAGGGGTGTGCTGAGCAAGGATACTGAAACCAGAAAGGAAAGACCTTTTCCGTCTGCAGTCTTTCTCCTGTGCTCTCTATTGGCAAAGTTTAACATCATGC
Organism: Galeopterus variegatus; assembly: GCF_000696425.1. NCBI lineage: Eukaryota > Metazoa > Chordata > Mammalia > Dermoptera > Cynocephalidae > Galeopterus > Galeopterus variegatus. The sequence continues at coordinate 48,643 of NW_007729376.1, read as the reverse complement.
TAACTGACAAGGAAAAAAAATATATTTAAAGGGCCTAGCTCCATTTTAGCAGAGCAGGCAAGGAAAATGGACTTAGAGGTGAGAGGCAACAAATTAATAACTGACACAAAGTCTATTTTTTTTCAAAATTCTTGTAGGGGTTTATGAACAAAAGTTTGAAAATTACTAGTGAATTAGTTGGACTATCAAGAACCCTCTAGATAGTTGGTTTCATTCTTTGAACACAGTGTAGGAAACAATTGGTGGATATGGGGTTGTGTGTGGGTGTGTGTGTGGAAGTGTGTAGAGTTTGTTAGAAGGAATTGAGGGAGGAAAATTAGGCAGAAAAGACTAAATAAAGGAACAGTATGAGAAGTAATGGTGGGAGGGAAACAGACAAGAAAGAAGAAATAAGGAAAGAAGCTCTGAATTTGAAAATGTCTAGTCATTAATGGCATGAAAAGGTTGTTTTCCCAACCTTCATTTCTGTTGTCTTATTCACACTTATAGTAGTGTGTGTGCACATGCATACACATATGTTCATAATCCTCTTCATTTATTTGACTGACGTGTGTGTATTGTAGTTGCTTACAAAAAAGTGTATTCGATTATTCTCATTTCATTTTCAAATTTGTGCTCTGCTCTAAATACATTCCCTCTCTGAACAATACTCTGCTTTCTTTCTGCTTACCAAATACAAGAACCTTATTCACAGGCTTATAAAGCAAATGTGTAATTTATTCCATGGTTCATGTTTTCTTCACATTCACAAATTTTACCAAGCTAGTTTATTTCTCATATAGTACTACTGACTTTCAGTTAGTAAATTAACTGACAGAAGCAAGAATGTTCTCTCCTCTGGTTATTTGAACTTTTAAAATTTCATAAAGTAAATTTATTGCACATCAGATAAACCAAAGAAGGCATTGGTAAAATAATTTAATTCAGAAAGTATTTTTGACCACTATATTTGCTTTGGCTGACACTTTGCTAGGTGTTGTGAAACAAATAAAATAAATTTATGTAATACTTTTTCTCAAGTTACTTATGGTTTTGTTGGCATAATAAGAAAAATACAACAGATTCAACACGACAGAGGCCCAAGAGCTGCCAGGCCCACAGGGCCCTGAGCCACTCATGCTGGTACAGGTAGGCGCCGCTGTGGGACTCCCAACCCAGGCTTGTCTGTGCCACCCAGAGAGGCCTGAGAGCCACCAGGCCCACGTGCCCTGAGCCACCCGCACTGGAGGAGATAGGCACCACTGTGGGACTCCCAACCCAGGCCAGTGTGCGTCGCCCACACAGGCCCGAGAGCTGCAGGGCCCACAGAGCCCCGAGCCACCCGCACTGGAGTGGGTAGATTCTGCTGTGTGACTCCCAGCCCAGACCAGTCCCCATGACCAGAGAGGCCCGAGCCTCTGGCCCACAGGCACCGAGGCAGCTGTGCCAAATTGGCTGTCCCTGCAGGATCGTAGCCAGACACTAGGGTCTAACAAGTAGACCGTGAAATCCCCTGCCTAAATGACTAAACACCAAAGGAAAGATACCAGAAATATGAAAAATCAAGGAAGTACACCACCATCAAAGGATAATAATAACACTTAAGCTCTAGATCCTATAGAACAGAAGTCCTTCAAATGACTGACAAGGAATTTAGAGCAAAAATTCTAAGGAAACTAAATGAGATACAAGAAAACTCAGCTAGGCCACACAATGAAATGAGAAAAAGTATACAGGACCTGAAGGAAGAAGTGTACAAAGAAATAAATGCCCTGAAAAAGAATGTAGCTGAAGAATTCATTCAACAAAATAAAAAACACAACAGAAATTTTAACCAGCAGGCTAGAACAAACAGAAGAATTTCTGATCTTGAAGATGGGCTGTTTGAAATAACACAGGTGGATTAAAAAAAAAAAGAAAGAAGAATTAAAAACTTGAAGAAAATCTAAGAGAGATAACAGACAACCTTAAGCACTCAAATATCCAAATCATGGGTTTTCCAGAGGGGAGGAAAAAGGAAATGGTATTGAAAACTTATTTAATGAAATAATGGCAGAAAACTTCCCAGGTACAGGAAAAGACACAGATCTTCAGATTCAGGAGGCTCAAAGATCCCCAAACATATTCAACCCAAAAAAGTCCTCTCCAAGAAATGTTATAGTCAAACTGGTAAAACTCAAAGACAGAGAGAATCTTTAAAGCTGCAGGAGAGAAGCATCAAGTCACCTATAAGGGAGCCCCAATCAGATTAACACCAGACTTTTCATCAGAAACGCTAAAAGCCAGAAAAGCATGGGATGATATATGCAAAATACTAAAAGACAAAGATTGCCAGCCAAGAATGCTTTACCCAGCAAGGCTATCCTTCTGAAGTGAAGGACAAGTAGATATATGCCATAAATACTCAAGAAAGAACAAAACCCACTAGTGAAATAAAAATGCTAACAATAAAGAGAAAAAAAAAAGTTTATCTACCAGCCCAGGAAACCAACAAATACAGAAGATGAAGAGTAAATCAGAAAGAAAGGAACAAAAGATACTTAAGACATCCAAACAAAAATCAATAAAATGCTAGGAGTAAGTCAGCACCTTTCAATAACAACTCTTAATGTAAAAGGATTAAATACCCCACTCAAAAGACACAGACAGACTGACTGGCTTAAAAAGGTGGACCCAATTCTATGCTGCCTTCAAGACACTCACCTCACCTATAAAGACACACATAGACTAAGAGTGAAAGGATGGAAAAAGATATACCATGAAATAGAAACAAAAAACTACCTGGAGTAGCTATTCTTATATCAGATGAAATAGACTTTACACCAAAAATGATAAAAAGAGATAAATAAGGCCACTATATAATGATAAAAGGATTTATCCATCAAGAAAACATAACAATCAAAAATATATATGCACCCAATGTTGGAGCACCCAGATTTATAAAGCAAACACTATTAGACCTAAAGAATGAGATAAGACACTAATACCATAATAACAGGGGACCTGAACACCCCACTCTCAATATTGGACAGATCATCTAGGCAAAGAATCAGCAGAGAAACACAAGATCTAAACAAAACTTTAGACCAATTGGATTTGGCAGATATCTACAGAACATTCCATCCAAGAACCTCAGAACATTCATTTTTCTCATCGGCACATGGAACATTGTCTGGGATAGACCACATGTTAGGTCACAAATCAAGTCTCAACAAATTCAAAAAAATTGGAATTCTTCCATGTATTTTTTCAGATCACAATGGATTAAAATTAGAAATCAATAACAAATGAAACTCTGGAAACTATACAAACACATGGAAATTAAACAAAATTCTACTTAATGATGGATGGGTCCAGGAAGAAATTAAACAGAAAATCAAAAATTTCTTGAAACTAATTAAAATAATGACACATCATACCAAAACCTGTGGGATACTGCAAAAGCAGTACTAAGGGGGAAATTCATTTCATTAAATGCTTACTTCAGAAGAATGGAAAGATGGCAAGCAAACAACCTAACACTTCACCTTAAAGAACTAGAAAAACAAGAACAAACCCAAATTAGCAGATGGAAATAAATAATTAAGATTAGAGCAGAACTTAATGAAATAGAAACCAAAAAAATGATACAAAAGATCAATGAATCAAAAAGTTGGTTTTTTGAAAAGATAAATAAAATTGACAAGCCTTTAGCAAGGTTAAATAAAAAAAGAGAGAAGAACAAAAGAACAAAAATTAGAAATGAAAAAGGTGATATTACAATGGATACCTCTGAAATACAAGGAATCATTAGAGACTACTATAAGCAACTATATGCCAACAAATTTGAAAATATGGAGGAAATGGATTAATTTCTGGAGACACACAGACTACCAAAACTGAGCCAAGATGATGTAGAAAATCTGAACAGACAAATAACAATAAAAGAGATTGAAGCTGTTATCAGAAGGCTCCCAACAAAGAAAAGACCAGGACCAGATGGGTTCACTGCAGAATTCTACCAAACCATCCAGATTAGAAAAGATGAAATCAAACTGTCCCTGTTTGCAGATGACATGATCCTATATATCGAACAGCCTAAAGCCTCTACAAAAAAACTCTTAGAGTTGATAAAGGATTTCAGCAAAGTAGCAGGATACAAAATCAACACACAAAAATCAGTAGAATTCCTGTACTCCAGTGAACATGCAGAAAAAGAAATCAAGAAATCTATCCCATTTACAGTAGCCATCAAAAAAATAAAATATTTAGGAATAAAGTTAACCAAGGATGTGAAAATCTCTACAGTGAGAACTACAAACCACTGTTGAGAGAAATTAAAGAGTACAAAAAAAGGGGAAGATATTCCATGCTCTTGAATTGGAAGAATTAACATTGTGAAAATGTCCCAACTACCCAAGGTGAGCTACAGATTCAATGTAATCCCCATCAAAATTCCAATGACATTTTTAAGCAAAATGGAAAAAACTATCCAGACATTTATATGGAATAACAAAAGACCACACATAGCTAAAGCAATCCTGAGCAAAAAGGATAAATCTGTAGGCATAACACCTCCTAACTTTAAACTATACTGCAAAGCTATAATAATCAAAACAGCATGGTACTGGCATAAAAACAGACACATGGATCAATGGAATAGAATAGAGAATCCAGAAGTCAACCCATACACCTACAGCCATCAGATCTTTGACAAAGGCACCAAGTCTACACACTGGGGAAGAGACTACCTCTTCAGCAAATGGGGCTGGGGAAATTGGATATTCATATGTAGGAGAATGAAACTAGACCCTTACCTCACACAGTATATCAAAATCAACACAAAATGGATTAAAGAATTAAACATACACCCTGAAATAAGAAAAATTCCTTAAAGAAAACATAGGGGAAACACTCCAGGGAGTAGTATTGGGTACAGACTTCATGAATATGACCCCAAAAGCACAGACAACCAAAGGAAAAATAAACAAATGGTATTATGTCATACTAAAAAGCTTCTGAACAGCAATAGAGACAATTTACAGAGTGAAAAGACAACCAACAGAGTGGCAGAAAATATTTGCAAAGTATACATCTGACAAAGGATTAATATCCAGAATATACAAGGAACTCAAACAACTCTACAGCAAAAAAGCAAGTAACCCAATTAAAAAATGGGCAAAGGAGCTGAATAGGCACATCTCAAAGGAAGATATACAAATGGCTAACAGACACATGAAAAAATGCTCAACATCACTTAGAATTTCAGAAATGCAAATCAAAACGACACTGAGATACTATCTCAGTTCAGTTAGGATAGCTAATACCTAGAAGACTGAGAATGAGAAATGCTGATGAAGTTGCAGAGAAAAAGGAACCCTCAAACACTGTCAGTGGGACTGCAAAATGGTGCAGCCTTTATGTAAAATGGTTTGGAGTTTCCTTAAACAATTATAGATAGATCTACCATATGACCCACTATTCCACTGCTGGGAATATACCCAGAGGAATGGAAATCATCATGCTGAAGGGATACCTGTACTCCCATGTTTATTGTAGCACTATTTAAAATAGCCAAGAGTTGGAACCAGCCCAAATGTCCATCATCGGATGAGTGGATAAGGAAACTGTGGTATATCTACACAATGGAGTATTACTCTGCTATAAAAAAGAATGAAATATTACCATTCACAACAACATGGATAGACTTAGAAAAAATTATATTAAGTGAAACAAGTCAGGCACAGAAAGAGAAATACTGCATGTTCTCACTTATTTGTGGGAGCTAAAAATAAATAAATAGATATACAAACAAATAAGTGGGGGGGGGAAGAGGATGCAAAAGTCACAATTCCTTTAACTCGTTAAGTAAATAGATGTGATGTATTGCGGGGAAGGGAGACGGAGTGGGGAAAGAGGAATGGGTAAAGGGACACGAAAATCAACTACAATGTATATTGAGAAATTAAAATAAAATAAAAAATAAATAAATGCAAAAGAATGCCTAGTATATGCCAGGTATTCAACATGTTAAATACAAGTGGCCTGACCGAGTTTTGGGAACATATCATACCATCCAACAACCTAAAATAACTCCTTAAAATGTGAGAAAGTAAAGCCTTTATTAGAGAGAATCTGTTTGTTAACAGGAGATATTAGTGTGATGAGTCACTGCTCCAGCTGTGTTGTTACATTTCAAAAATAACTCTGCTGCAAAACTATTCACACATGCTGCATTTTACATGTGACTCCTGTGCAATTTTATTCTAGGCTAGGCTACCAGAAAATTTAAGATGTTTTTCAGCTCTTTAAGAAAATAAGCCTTTTCAATTTCCAGTCCAATGCCCCACACAATTTACTCAACTGTGCTACTCCATATATGCCATTCCATTCACAACTAAGGGAGACTTTCAACATGAACTTTTTCCCTTCTGATACAATTTTGTGTGTGTGTGGTGGGGAGGGTGAAAGATGAGGGTAGGAAGACAGAATTTTCCATTCTTCCTCTCTACTCAAATCCTGTCCTCTCAACGCATTTAAATGCTGTCCACACAATATTTACTAATAAACCATTTCAGTCACTATGGAATTCTGCTAGGGAGAGTAACATGAACTTATCTTCAAACTTTCTTTTTATGGAACTCTCCCTAGAAATTGTTCATAATTCCAACGAGTGTTTCTTAATATTGAACAAAGTGCATTTACCTTGGATTTTAAAAGATTTGAATTGTTCTTCACCTCATTTTAAATCTTTAACAAAGGAAGCTTTCCGGTATAATGAAACTGCTTTGAAATGAACTAGATTTCTCAGTAGTGTCTTACTTAAGCTGTTGTTATACCTAAATAAGTCACATACTATTTTGAAGAGAATTTAAAATTGGCTTCTCTCATCCCTTTGACCCTTCTTGTCTTGTCCCCACATACAGTGATTTACAGGAAAAGGTGTTTTCATTGAAGGAGTTACTTTTCTATTTTCATCTCATCTGAAAGCTCAGAGCAAGACCACAGCTGGATTGTAAGAAAAAGACTTTCTTGAGCTATTGTCAAAGATAGGGAGCAAAAAACATGATTAATGCCTGACTTATTAAAGCAGCACGAAAAATAAAAAAAAAGAGAAGAAAGTATAAAAAGCATAAAAGCATAGCATCAGAAAAGGAAAGAACAACTCCGTTTGAGAAAATAGAAAACTATAGCAAGATGTGATTCAAAATGTAACAATATACAAAGATAATTATAATTGCATTTTTCTTTTAAAAAGTTATATACACATACAAAAACGAATTAAAGCAATACCTATACATAAAATCCTGGATACCTGAAGGTGTGTGTATGACTGTGTGTGTATATTTGTATATGTGTGTCTGTGTGTGTTTCGGGGAGACAAAAATAGGGGAAGAGCAATCTTGTCTTGAATTACCTAAATCACAATCTTAGTTCTTAGTTAACTTTCCAAATGTAGACAGAAATGGATTAGATTTTTTTCCAGTGGATTAGAATAGACAGAATAAACTGGGAAATAGAATACGTAAAAGTTTTAACTATAGTTCATGTAAATTTATCTTGTTTGAGTAAATATGAATCAGAAAGTTAATTAATATTTCTCATTCCAGTTTACAGACTTTGAAATTACTTAAAGGCAGTTTATAAAGAATAATATACAAGGTTTTCTTTTTTTTTTTTGTCCTTTTTTTTTTGTTTGTTTGTGAATGGCCACACCGCCCTCAGCCAGTGAGCGCAGCGGGGCCATCCCTATATACGATCCGAACCCGCAGCGGGAGCACTGCTGCGCTCCCAGCGCCGCACTCTACCGAGTGCGCCACGGGGTCGGCCCACAAGTTTTAACAAGTACTTCTGGGGTGACCCACAAAGCTGCTCTTCTTATAAATGAATAATTCTTTTTTCAGAAAGTGGTTAATGAGAATTGCTTAAGTTTTAATTCAGATACATGTCTTCAGCGTGTCTTACACATGGACAAACAACCCAATGACATAACATTGCCAAAGATGCAGAAGCCACCCAGAGCACCAATTGGAAGTGTAGTGTTGTATAGCTCCAGCACAGATTTGCTGAATAACCATAAGCAAGTTATGTAAATATTCTGTTTCTTTTTCTCATTTGTAAAATGGTGAGAATAACATCACCTTCTAATTCATAGCACTACTGTATCAAATGAAAGAATTACAGAAACATGCCATAAAAGATACAGAGATTTAAGTATAAAGTAAGGTTTATAAAAACGAACTTTAAATCAATTTATGTAATAAACCATAAACAGCATGCAAATCTAAAGTTCTCAATACTGGACTTTTAAGATGGCGACGGTTCTGGAGCGGCCATGCCAGGAGACAGCGCGACCCTGAGAAGTGTGTGCTGTGATACCAGAGTACTATTTGCATTTCCAAGAGCAACAAAAAACGAATAAATCTTTGAACAACGAACCTACAACGACAAACAAGCAACAACAGGTTCGAGGTTTTAGGGCCGACACAAGAAAAGACAGCTGAGAGCGCCCAAGCCCTGCTGCAGGTTCGAGCGAGCAGCCCGAGACAACAAAGGCCAAG
>NW_007729376.1:12083-36928 GCF_000696425.1 Galeopterus variegatus | reverse complement strand
CCAGGGTGGGGGGAGAGGGGGAAATATAACAACCACAATTTTTTTTTTTAAGTTCTTACAACAAGCAAATGGAGGGGACACACTTGGGTGGGCGGGGGGAGAGGGAGGAGGGAGGGAGGTTTCAGTGATGGGACATAATAATCAACTACATTGTATATTGACAAAATAAAAATTAAAAAAAAAAAGAGTATAAAAAAATAAAAAAAGTAAAGTTCTCAATACTGTTAATATAGTGTGCTTTTGCTTCCAACATTACTGCATGTTTTATAATATATTATTTGACCCAGCGATTCATCTCATCCAAAATATTTTCAGTTTGTGTGTTGAATAATTAAAAATATTTTAGTGTAGATTCTAAATTCTCCAAATAGAGTGATTGGATGAGTAATTGAGACTTTTAAAACACTAGTCGTTTGCAAATCTTTCTGAATAACAAAACTACAAACTTCTTGAAAGAAAAGGTCATGACTTAGGATTTTTGTAACCCTCAGTCCCCTACTCCCACCCTGTGCAGGGGCATGGGATTTTGCATATCCTAGGTACTTAACTATTTGTTAAATAGTTTAATTATTATAAGTTAAGAATAATAGCAGAATCAAATGATTCAAGTTGACACTAGAATGGTAAAAGTAGAAATAAATATTTGGTTATTATTATCTTCTATCACATTTAATTATTATCCTCTAACACATTTTCCAAAGTGTTTTCTGTAAACTGTTCATGGAACTTACTTTCAGCGGATGGTTATTTCAACAATAACATTGCTTACAACTGCAAAGGTGTACCTATCCCAGCTAAGGGAGAGATGACAATGTCTATAGCTAGGACATTGTACAAGGAAACATTGACTAGAGCAAGAAGTCACAAAAAACAGAATTAGCTAACAATAACTATATTAAGAAATTTTATAGTCTAACAGTTATTATTAAATATTAAAAAGATTAAAAATAGTTGAACTAGCCTGTCTGGTTCAGTTGGTAGAGTAAAAACAAAACAAAACAAAAAGACAAAAACCAAAACCCAAAACAAACCCCTAAATAACTCAAAATGTTAGGAAAATAGCAACAAAAAAACAAATAAACTAGGATAAAATGCCCACCTTTTCCCTCCAGGCATCTCCCAATTCTAGGTATGGGAAGAAAGGTAAGGATTCCAGACATTCAGGGATAACCAACTACTAAGAAGCAGAGATAACAGCAGACAAGGGTTTCTCAAGCTCAGCACTGTTGACATTTTGGGCTGAATAATTCTTCATTGTAGGGAGCTGCCCTATCCGTTGTAGGATGTTTAGTAGCATCTCTGACCTTCCACTAGATGCCAGTAATATCCTCCCCCCACCTTCTCAGTCGTGACAAAAATTCTTCCAGACATTTTGCCCCTTTGGGGGCAAACTCGTCTTCAGTTGAGAACAACTGATCTAGAACAATATATGAAGCTCCGATTTGTAATGTTTGCTGATTTCTGTGGTGTAAATACATCCACCATGTGCTATTTCAAGTTCAAATGTGACATCGCTGAATGTGGAATTGGGAAGAGATATGTAGTAACACCATTATGTAGTATTTCTATTATATAGATAACAACTGTTGTAAATAACATATATAGCAATTAAATTTAGTTAAATAATTGGGAAGTGGTGAGTTTTGAGTATTTATTTCCTTTGGTTTTAATATAATTTATTTAATTGTAAGTTATATAATTATTTTTAGTAGCTGCTATGTTTAGCAACTATCTGAAAAAGTTCCTAAAATGTTAACAATAGGTTCTCTCAAGCTTTGGCACACTACTGTAATAGGGGCAAACTAAGAGTAGACCAAACTTACCAAAACTTGGACCCAGCCTCAAATCAACTCAGTCCCTAATTGGATCCATTCCCCACTGTAGCTGCCTGTCAAAGGATAGAATGAACCCTCCCTGAAAGGCTCAAAAACACTGTGTGTGCATGTGTGTGTAAAACCTCAGAGTCAAACAAACTGGGAGAAATATTTACAAACCAGGTGACTGACAAAAGATTAATATTCAAACCAATTAAGAAAGACAAACATCAGAAAAATGGGCAGAAGATTTAAATAGGTAGTTTTCAAAGTAAGAAATATGTATGATCAATAAACATACAAAAAAATCTTTCACTTATTAGTAATAAAAAAATGAGGTAAAAGGAGGAATAATTTTTTATCTACCAAATTAGGGAAGATTTCCAATATCATCAAATCCATTGTTGATCAGAGTATGGGAAATTAACACTTTCAAATACTGCTGGGTAGAGACCAATTTAATAAGCTATATAAAAGTCTTAGCATTCTTCATGCCATTGATCTAGCAATTACAATTCTAGGGATTTATGCTAAAAATCACTTTTATGCATAAAGATATAGCTATAAGAATGTTCTTAATCACTCTTTTTATGATGGCAAAAAATAATTTAAATGTCCAAAGTAAAGGCCTAGCTAAATGAACTATGTTGTGAAAATATATTTGGCATTTTAAATAAGAATGCAAAAGAGTATCTACTTATCAGATAAGAAATTTAAAATACTCTTTTCTGGTCGCATGGTTTGTGAGGGGAGCATCCCCTGTTCCCGGGCCTTCGCTATGAGTGTCCCAGCCTTCCTCGACATCAGTGAGGAAGACCGGGCTGCTGAGCTTCGTGCTTACTTGAAATCTAAAGGAGCTGAGATCTCAGAAGAGAACTCAGAAGTTGGACTTCATGTGGACTTAGCTCAAATTATTGAAGCCTGTGATGTGTGTCTGAAGGAAGTTGATAAAGATGTTGAGAGTGTGATGCACAGTGTGGTATCCCACCTCCTGATCCTGGAACCAGACAAACAAGAAACTTTGATCGAAAGCCTACGTGAAAAGTTGGTCAAATTTCGGGAAGGTGAATGACCTTCTCTGAGACTGCAGTTGCTAAGCAGCTTTTTCATGGGATGGATAAGAGTACTCCAGTAAGATACACAGTGTATTGCAGCCTCATTAAAGTGGCAGCATCTTGTGGGGCCATCCAGTACATTCCCACTGAGCTGGATCAAGTTGGAAAATGGATTTCTGACTGGAGTCTCACCGCTGAGAAAAAAACCATACTCTTTTAAGACTACTTTATAAAGCACTTGTGCGTTGTAAGAAAAATGATGCCGCTTCAAAAGTCATGGTGGAATTGCTAGGACATTACAGAGGACAATGCTTTCTAGATTGGAGTTGATGCCCACAGGTGTATTGTATGAGCATTGAAAGATCCAAATGCATTTCTTTTTGACCATCTTCTTACTTTAAAAACAGTCAAGTTTTTGGAAGGCGAGTTTATTCATGATCTTTTAACCATTTTTGTGAGTGCTAAATTGGCATCATGTCAAGTTTTATCAGAATAATAAAGACTTCCTTGATTCACTTGATCTATTACATGAACAAAATATGGCAAAAATGAGACTACTTACTCTTATGGGAATGGCAGTGGAAAGTAAGAAATTTCTTTTGATACAATGCAGCAAGAACCTCAGGTTGGAGCTGATGATGTTGAAGCATTTGTTATTGACACAATAAGAACTAAAATAGTCTACTGCAAAATTGATCAGACCCAGAGAAAAGTAGTTGTCAATCATAGCTCGCATTGGACATTTGGAAACCAGCAGTGGCAGCAACTGTCTGACATACTTAATGCCTGGAAGCAAAACTTGAACAAAGTGAAAAACAGCCTTTTGAGCCTTTCTGATACCTGAATTTTTATACATATATTTTTGTTCTTTTTGGGGGGAGAAAAAAACATAAATCATAGTAAAATATGATTTACAATAGCTAAGAGTTGGAACCAGCCCAAATGTCCATCATCAGATGAGTGCATAAGGAAACTGTTGTATATCTACACAATGGAACACTACTCTGCTATAAAAAAGAATGAAATACTGCCACTTGCAACGACATGGATGGACCTAGAGAGAATTATATTAAGTGAAATGAGTCAGGCACAGAAAGAGAAATATCACATGTTCTCACTTATTTGTGGGAGCTAAAAATAAATAAATGAATACACAAATAAACTGGAGGGGGAGGGAAGAAGACTCAACAATTACAATTCCTTTAAGTTGATACAAGCGAACAGATATGAGGTTGTTGGGAGGGAGGGGGGAGAAGGAGGGAGGGAGGTTTCGGTACTGGGCCACAATAGTCAACTACATTATATACTGACAAAATAAAATAAAATTAAAAAATAAAATAAAATAAATGTAAAGCCAGAAACAATAATAAAAAATAAAAAAATTTAAATTTTAAAGTTTAAAAAACAGTATTAATATATGATCCCATGTTTATAAAATATCCATATCTATAAATATATGCATAGAAAACAGTTTAGAAGGTTATGAACCAAATATTAACAGTAGTTATCTCTGGATGGTAAAATTGTAGGTGATTTTTCTTTAATCTGTACTTTAAAATTTTTCTATAACGAGCATGTATTTTTTAGGTAATAAGAATAGTATTAATATTATTTTAATATTACTCAGTGTGTTACATTGAACATTCATTTTAAAAACTTACTTTGAGAACATCATCTTTCTACCCCCAAATTTATCTTTTCCCAGTGATAATTTGGAAGAATGAAATGGAATGTAATTTCAAATATATTTTTGAGGGCCAAAATCTATCCTGGGAGCCTAGACTGCTCAAACTTTCTATTTACTTACCTTCTCTTGCCCTCCATGTCAAGCACCATTTCAAATTTTCTCCCTCCTCATGACGGTCTTCCATCTTCCTGTAGTACTCACATGGTCCTGTTCTCAGAAACCTGGAGGTAATTGATGAAGGATGGGAAATCAAGATCAGAGATTTGCACTTATTTCCAAACAGACTTATTTTATAAACTGTTTTTCATGATTGAATTGGAGATATTTTGAAGCAACTGTTGATTGAAGGCTTACCATGTACCAGGCATTATGCTAAGCAGTTTAAAGAAAATTATCTCCTTTATTCTTCATAATTTAAATAGAAAATCAAGTCTCACAAAGGGCATGTAATTTACTTAAGGTAACACTGGTTGGAAAGAGATGGAGCTAGGACACAAATTCAGACCTGTCTGGCCCCTAAGGCAACCCTTCCCCAGCTCCTATATTATGTTATAATGCCTCCCTGTATTCTGGCTGATTATTCTTTCTGCTAAGTAATTCACCATCTAGTAGCTATCACACTCTGTGGTGTTAATTGGTGCTAATTTTCAGATGATGACCAAGTGACTACACTTGGATTTTAAAGTGGAGAAAGCTGTGATTAAGGTGCAATACATGTGAGGTTGAAGTCACAACTTTCCCCACTTTACTGTGTGTGACTTTGAATAAGCTACTTAACCTCTATGAGTCTTAATTTCCTCATTTGTAAGATGAGGATAATACCTGTGCCACAACAACTTTTAAGAGGATTAAGTAAATAATGTTGAAATATTTTGTAAGTGAGAAAAAACACTGTAAATGTGAAGCGTTGATAATAAAACAGTGTAAGAATTGGTATAAATAGCTTTCAGAACTAAAGTTCATCAGCAAAAGAGAGGCATGCTGCTTATTTAGAATATAGACCAGACATCAGTGAACTAAGTACTGCTTTGAAATTCTTGGAAGTTTTGTCCGTTTGCTAGGTGGTTCATTTTCTGGTGGTTTTGCAGATTGGTGTTGATGATAACTAGTAGTAATTTGCTGCAGGGGATGGGATGAGGAGGTGAGTGATTTTGCTTGTCCAGCATAAAAAGAGACCTAGAGACACGTAGGAGACAATAGATAATTGATATCCCTAATCTATCACAAATTGACCAGCCTATGTCCAGAATACTCTGTGGTTCAGTATGAGACCCTCCATTTGAAAGATTTGTAGACACAATGGACTACATTCAGAGAAGAGCAACTGATGGTTAGAAATCCAAATCATGTCACCTTGAAAAGATGTTGGAAAAGAACAGAAAATGCCTAACTAAGGGGAAAAGTCGTGGAGCCAGCATGTTGTACTTCAGTAGTCTGTACATGTAGCTATTTGTTAGAACCATAAATTCTGAGCCCCTTCCCCCAAAGTTCTGATTTAGCAAGATTGTTGTGGAGCCCAGAATCTTTCTTTTTAAGCTTCCTCATAATTCTTTATGCTTGGTTACCATGAGTTTAGATGAAGCTTATGGAAGATCTGTCTAAGGGTGCTGTCAATAGCGATGTAACAAACACCACAACCAACAGGCAGAGTTGAAAAGATTTATCAACTGTCTGAATGTGAGATGGTGAAAAAGCTGTTACTAAAGATTAATTTGATGTTTTAAACCTAGCTTGGGTGGAAAGATGATGAATTCAGTTTTGGAAGCCTGATATATTTGAGGTTTTAACCTAAAATTTTTGGCATATCAGTGTTCTCTAAAGTGTGTTCTACTGCATATTTATCTTATCAGAACATTACTCCTACATAATGCTAGTTCCATTACATATTAAAATGTGTTCTGTGAAAAAAAAAAAAAAGTGCCATGGACTAGAAAAAGAATGGATAGCTTATTGGGAAGCACTGAGTTAAAATAAATCAAATGGTTGCCTTATCATAATATTCTTCGAGCCTATAAGACACTAACATTCATTGTAGAGCTCCAGGAGTAGAATATAAGGCTCGTATGTAGCATTTTCAAAAGTTTTTGTCCACAGAATATTTCCCTCCCCCCACCCCACAGAGTGTTTTTTTAATTGAAGAACATATTGTAAGGATAATGTTCCTTATAATACAGGATAATGTTTCTTATAACACATACAGAAATATGCTAAAGTAGATACAGAAGATATTTAAGTTTAGTGCAAAGGCCGAAGTTAGATATCATGGAAGGGACAAACAAGGCTATGAAATGCTGCAGTGACTCAAAAGAATAACAACCAGTCATTTGAATTGGCAATATTGGAAAACAATTTCAGTAGAAGCAGTAGTGAAAGTAAGATCGTGAAGATGTTAGGATACAATCTCAAACCACCAGCTGAAGTGGAGATAATGTAAAATATTTAAAATTGGAATTATCACAGAAAATACAGTCATCATAGTTAAGTTATTATAGTTAAGGTAGGAGTGGTGAGGCTAAACACTTATAATGGGAGAGAAAGCAGACTCAAGGAAAAATTTTACTTTTTTTGATAATCAGAATAAAGACATAAAGATGGATGCATTTAAGGTGCTAGAAATGAGGGAAAGAGATTTATTTATTTATTTATTTATTTATTTTTTGAGACTGGCTGCACCACGCTCAGCCAGTGAGTGCAGTTGTCATCCCTATATAGGATCCGAACCCGCGGCGGGAGCGCTGCTGTGCTCCCAGTGCCGCACTCTCCTGAGTGCGCCATGGGCTCGGCCCGAGGGAAAGAGATTTAAAGAACAGGTAGAATATGCTTTAGAAAAGTGGATTAATTTTTCTGCTTCTGGGAGATAGGTAATAGACAAATTTTTGGATTAATGTTCATCTATGAGATGAGTTTTTAATATTCAATTTTTTGGACTAGCTAGTTTCTTTCCTCTTGTAAGTGTCATGTTTGAGGGGTCTTCAAAACGTTCATGGGAAGATTCATATTATCTTTTAATCCTATTTTTCCACGAGCTTTCTTAAGTCCCCTCATATGCTTGCTGTGGAGTAGGAGTTCAATACGTGGCAGCTCTTGTTAGTGTTGCTGTTGTTTCCATTGTTTGAACATTTTACTATTTTGCACTAGCACTAGTGGGTAGACAGAGGAAATGAGAGTCAGTGAATGTCAAACCAGGTAACTATTTGGTTTATCAATTCTATGTTTCATGTTCATGAATTAGCTAGCGTAGTCCATGATTCCTCTGCTATTTATTTTTATTATCTTTATTATCTTGCATTGTACCTGGAACAAACTACACTTTTGTTAATTCATGTCTTGATTTTGTTTTTCAGTGGTCATTCTAGTTGCAGTTTTTCTGCCCTAAGAAGAGTTAGCTTTATGCTGCTGGAGATTTGCACATTTTATTTCTATGTACTCACTTAAGTATACAGTGTTAACGGGCAGTTGCATGACTCATAGTCGACATAAGCATGAATTAACTCTAGTACCTCTGTGGTGTGCCCTCTTTGAGATTACTTTGGAAGACCACCCAGAAGGTGGCATTTACACAGACAGGTGGAATTTATTCAACTTAAGAAACAGAGCAATAATGACTGACCAATTACACCTGCATCCTTCAGTATGGCCCAGCTACCCATTTGCTCTTGATTGAGGTTCAAACTATTGATCTTAAACTATAAAGGGCTTTATAGGCTGAATTATGGCTACTTTAAACAAGACTTCTTCCTTTAAATAGAGTGCTTTGCACATAGTGAGCACTCCATAAATGCTCTTGAATGCACTTGACATAAATGCTATGACTGAATGAATGTTTAGAGATTCCAGTGAACTTCTTTTCATGGTTTCCAGATTTGAGGGAAGGCTTCTTGATATTGAATTTTTCTCTATCATATTAGTTTTGTTTGGGGGTTTAATGAAG
The DNA here is from genome assembly GCF_000696425.1 of Galeopterus variegatus. Taxonomy (NCBI): domain Eukaryota; kingdom Metazoa; phylum Chordata; class Mammalia; order Dermoptera; family Cynocephalidae; genus Galeopterus; species Galeopterus variegatus. Next base: position 28,441 of record NW_007729376.1, on the reverse strand, counting down.
TGTAATTTTACTGACCACATGAAATTCATCTTTTTGGTGATAAATCTTTTTAGGTGGTTTGCTGGCCTAGTCAGAGTAATTCATGGTTTTATGATTTGATTCACGTGCTTAGGCACAGTAGCTGTAAAATAAAACAATAGTTTTAATAAGTTCACCAAGAAAGTGGTAAATGTATTATTTTTTGCCCTGGGCCTGGGTGTTTCCTCACGGATTTTCACTTGTTTGGTGCTTAGCTAGGTGCTTCCCACAAAGATAACTTTATAACAGTAATGCATAAAAACTTTTCAATGCGTAAACTTATACAATGTGAGAGGAAATTTTTTACTTCTGCATTGGGCAAAAAGTTATTTGGAAATTACTAATATCAATTAATTGGAATAATTAGAAAGATGGGATGCTTTGTTATTTTAAATACGAAAGGTTTTCTTTCCCTTAAAGGAATGTCATGCAGGTCAGTGGGTCTCAGGATTATTGGGAGAATATAAATATATAGATTTCCAAACTTTAATCTGTGCTTTTTAAAAGCTTGATGTAATTCGGATAATTATCCATCTTCTAGAATCATTGATTTGGGCCTAGGGAATCAGTGATTTACTACTAATTTTTTGTCTCAAAATTAGGTCTAGAAATATATCACACCACCTCTTTTCAAGGCAATTATATACTTTTCTATTATAAAATAGACTTTTAGTATCTTTATGTTTAAGAAAACAGAACAAAACAAGAAAATTATACTAATTTGAGATTCTGTGTGGGACCATACAGTTTGAAGTTTTCTTATTGATCAACCGACTTGCAAGAAAAAATCAGGAATTAGCAGCAAATACAGATGACAAATGACTCTGAAGTAACAAAATCTACTCTTCCCTCATCCCCCCCCATATACTAAATAAAGATACTATTTGTTACCCACCCAGTTACTTAAGCAAAAAACCAAGACTCAATCCTTAATTATTCTTCTCCTCAACTTCTATATCTAATCTACCAGTACATTTTGCTCTGTGCACCTTCAGAATATATTCTGAATCTGACCATGTCCATTTCTACTGCTCTAGTCTAATCCACCATTATTTTTATCGTCTTTGACCTGAACTGCTGTGACAGTCTGTCTGCTTTGGCTGTTTTTTTTTTTTTTTTCATAGACTTTATTTTTTAGAACACTTTTAGATTTACAGAAAAATTGATGACATAAGTCACAGAATTCACATATACTCCCTCACCCAATTTCCCCTTTATTATTTTTTCAAGTTCTGTTTTATTTTATTTATTTATTTTTGACAGTTGGCTGGTTTGGAGGTCTGAACTCTTGACCTTGGTGTTACAACACTATGCTCTAACGAACTAAGCTAACCAGCCAGCCCTATTTTATTTTTAATTATTTTATTTAAATACATACAAATAATAATTGTATGTATTTACAGGGTACAAAGTGATATTTCAGTACATGAATGCATTGTGGAATGATCAAAGCAAAGTAATTATCATGTCCATGACCTCAAATATTTATCATTTCTTCATGGTGAGAATATTTAAAATACTCCTTTTTCCTTACCCACTCCATGCACACACCCAGCCGCTGGTAACCACCATTCTCTCTACTTTTATGAGTTTGTCTTTTTTAGGTTCTGTGTATAAGTGAGATTATACAGTAGTTATCTTTCTGTGCCTGGCTTATTGTACTTAACATCTTATTTCACGTCACTCAATGCCTTCTAGTTTCATTCAAGTTGTTGCAAATGACAGAATTTCCTGTTTTTTTTTTTTATGGCTATGTAGTATTCTATTGTGTATATCACACATTTTAAAATTCCATTTATTTTTTGATGGACACTTAGGTTGTTTCTGTATCTTGCCTATTATGAATAGTGCTGAAACAAGCATGAGAGTGCATATATCTTTCCAACATACTGATTTCATTTCCTTTGGTTATATACCCAGTAGTGGGATTGCTGAATCATATGGTGGTTCTAATTTTAGTTTTTTGAGGAGCCTCCATGCTGTTTTATAAAACAGCTATACTAATTTATAATACCAATAGCAGTGTAGAAAGGTTCCCTTTTCTTCACATTCTTGTCAGCATCTTTCATCTTTTTGACAATGCCAATCTAACAGGTGTGAAGTGATATCTCACTGTAGTTTTATTTATTTTATTTTATTTTTATTTTTTATTTTTTTTTCCTTTTTGTCTTTTTTCGTGTCTGGCAACAGATCGCAACCCTCAGTGTCGCGCCCGTACCAGACCGGGACCGGCAACGGGATCGCAAACCTCGGTGCTGCGCCCGCACCTTGCTCAGCCAGTGAGCGGGAACCGGTCTGTATGTGGGATCCGAACCCTCGGCGGGAGCGCCACCATGCTCCCAAGCGGCGCACTGTAGCAGTGCGCCACCGGGCCGGCCCTCACTGTAGTTTTAATTTGCATTTCCCTGATTAGTGATGTTGAGCATTTTTTCATATATCTGTTGGCCATTTGTATGTATTCTTTTGAGAAATGTCTATTCAAGTCAGTAGAAAAAAATACAAATTGTTTTTCCTGTGCTCTTACTTGGTAAAAATCAACACAGATTTCTGTGACCAAATGTATGGGGATTTTCCCTAGACACCAAGCAAATCTGCAGTGGACAACAGCTGGGTATTCTCTAATTCAGTTAAATTCTGACACTATCTACTGTCTGTTAGATCCTACAGGTTGAGGGCTCAGTGCCACAAGACTGGTCCCACTTCAGATCCCAGTCTCAAGTCTGGGTCTCCAGAAATTCTAACTGACCAGCTTCTAGTTGGGATCTCCACAACTCTCTTTGGATTCGGTTAATTTGTTAGAGTGGCTCACTGAACTCAGGAAAACACTTACTTACATTCACCTATTTATTATAAAGGATATTACAAAGGATATAGATGAAGAGATGCATACAGTGGGTTATGGGGCAAGAGGCATAGAGCTTCTATGCCCTTTCTTGGTGCACCACCCTTCAGGAACTTCCAGATGTTCAGCTATCTAGAAGCTCTCTGAACTCATTCCTTTTGGGATTTTATGGAGGCTTCATTATATAGGTATGATTGACTAGATCACTGGTCACTGGTGATCAGCTTAACCTTCAGCCCCTCTCCTCTCCCCAAGGTTGGGGGGGGGTGAGGCTGAAAGTCCCTACCCTCTAGTCCTGCCTTGATTTGTCTGATGACTAGCTTCCATCCTGAAGCGACCTAGAGGCTGCCAGCTATCAGTCAACTCATTAGCATAAAAAAAGACATCACTTTGGAGATTCAGAACATTTTAGGAGTTATATGCCAGGAAATGGGGACACAGACCAAGTATATATTTCACAATATCACAATGCCCATTTTTTAATAGGGTTATTTGTTTTTTTGCTATTGGATAGTTGAGTTCCTTGTGATAGCCCCTTATGTATGTTTTGCAAATATTTTCTCCAAATCCATGGGTTGTCTCTTCATCTATTAATTGTTTTTTGTTTTGTTTTGTTTTATTTTTGCTCTGCAGAAGCTTTTTTGGTTGATGCAGTCCCATTTGTCTGTTTTTGCTTTTGTTGCTTATACTTTGGGAGTCATATCCAAGAAATCTCTCTGCCCAGACCAATGTCATGGAGCTTTTCTTGTATGTTTCTTCTAGTAGTTTTATAGTTTCAGGCCTTATGTTAATGTCTTTAATAAATTTTGGGTCGATTCTTGTAAAAAGGGTGAGATGAATCCATTTTCATTGTACTGTATGTGTATATCCAGTTTTCCCAGCACAATTTATTGAAGAGAACGTTTGTTACCCAATGTGTGTTCTTGGCAACTATGTCAAAAATCAGTTGATCATAGATGTGGAGATTTACTTCTGGGCTCTCTATCTTATACTATTTGTTGATGTGTCTGTTTTTATCCCAGTACCATGCTGTTTTGATTACTGTAGCTTTGTAATAGATTTTGAAATTCAGTAGCATGATGCTTCCAGCTATGTTCTTTTCAATCAAGATTGTTTTGGCTATTTGAGATCTTTTGAGGTTCTGTACTAATCTTAGGATTATTTTTTCCATTTTTGTGAAGAGTGACAGTAGAATTTTGGTGGGGATTACATTGAATCTGTAGACACTTTGGGCAATATGGACATATTAACAATACTCTTTCAATCTATGAACGTGGGATGTCTTTCAACTTGTGTCATATTTAATTTCTTATATCTATGTTTTATAGTTTTCAGTGCACAGATCATTCCTTCCTCACCTATCAATAATTTACTTTAAATATAAGCGAATTAAATTCTCCAACCATACAGCATACAGTGGCTGAATGGATTAAAAAGACCCAACTATATGCTGCTTGCAAGAAATTCACTTCACCTTAAAAGAAACTCTTAGACTGATGGTGAAGGGATGGAAAAAAGGTATTCCATGCAAAGGAGAGCAAGGGTAGTTATACTTATTTCAGATAAAATAGACTTTAGGTCTGACGCTAAAAAAGACAAAAGTTATTATATAATGGTAAAGGAGATAGTTCATCAAGAGGATACAACAATTGTAAATATATATGCAACCAACACTGGAGCATTTAAGTATATAAAGCAAACAGTTTCCCCTATTATTAACATCTTACGTGTGATGTATATGTCACAATTTATGAACTAATATTGATATATTATTATTAACTAAAATTCATGCTTTATTCAGATTTCCTTGGCTATCACCTGATATATCATCTCTTCCAAAAGCATATCCTTGATCACTTTATTTAAAATAGCTTCTCTTCCCCCACCCCCAGAACTCTATCCCATTACTCCTCTAGATTTTATTCACAGCAGATACTCTATTTCAGTTTCTATCTAATTTACGTGATTGTTTACTTTTTGATTCTCCTTACTGGTATGGGAGCTCTGTAAGAACAGGAACCTCGTCTATCTTAGTCTCTGTTGTGTTCCAGAGCTTAGAACAGTACCTGTACAGGGTCCATGCTCAATATATATGTTGAATGGATGAATGAGAAAAGAATCAATGACTCTTTCATCCATTTTGCCTTTGAAAGTTTGCCTTAGGCTGGGTTTTAATTGTTCCAACTGGAAATGCTACAATTTTAAGTAAAATAATTAATGGATTTAAGATTCTCATGAAAAGTAGTTCCTATATTCAATTTAATTATTGAATTGTGTAATCCCAAGATTATGAAGGACAATTTATAATATTTTCCTGTGCTTCAACCATTATTCACTTTGTTCTCAAAATAGCCATATGAAATAGCAGGTATTATTACCTTACTTTGCAAATAAAAAACACAATTGACTTTTAAGGCCTAAATGACTTTTTCAGGGCTTTGTAGAAACAGGGAGTAGACTTAAGACTGGAAATCTGATATTTTTTTCCATGCCATCTTTATTTTTTTCTCTTTTTAATTTTGTGTCACATCTTCAGTTTATATATGGTGATATCCAGGAAATGACGGCTTTGGATAAACACGTTCTCTAGACAAAACATCTATTTTAACCCTAAAATTATTAACTAATGATTTTTCTATGTAATTCTGTCTAAACAATATTACTTGTCTTACTAAAAAGCATAATTTAGTGATTAATTTTATGACATAGTTATTATTATGAATATGTTATTAAACTGTATTTTAAAACAGTGGTGTAATTAGGTCCTAATGAACTGCATAGAACTCTCCATGCCCTCTAAATAATTTCTACAGAGTTCTGTAAAGTATATAGGGTGACCCTTCTTTATCTTCTCATCCACTTTGAAGTCCTTAGAGGCTATCAAGGTGTCCAGAGCACTAGTATTGTTCTGTATTGCTCTTGTTTGAGTTCCTTTTGTTGTCTCTCAAGACTTTTAGAACATGGCAATAATTGTATCTAGAATTAACCTGCTAGCCACAACTTCTATTGTTCTATTTCTGATTACAATCTAGGGTAGAAATGGAAATTTCCAGGGAAAATAAGAAAACAAATATTATGTGTGAAAATAATGTAAATTTTACCACCTCCTAAGTCTACCACATTCCTCAGAGAGCAGCACATGACAAGTGTGTACACAGCACCAGTTTTGAAGGACCAGGCCAAGAAAAAAGTGATATGAAGAGACAAAGAGCCCACTGATCAGAATCTTATGGCATGTCTACTGGTAGTCTCTAGGAATTCATAGAAGCAGCTGCCCGATGGCCAAAATGTAAGTAAAGCACTTTGGCAGAATATGGTTGAAAATAGTGATGAAGAATAGGAAAGTCAAACATGTTTTTTACCTAAAATAGGTTAAGCTGTATGTGGCATGTCTACTGGTAGTCTCTAGGAATTCATAGAAGCAGCTGCCCGATGGCCAAAATGTAGGTAAAGCACTTTGGCAGAATATGGTTGAAAATAGTGATGAAGAATAGGAAAGTCAAACATGTTTTTTACCTAAAATAGGTTAAGCTGTATGAGAGCTGTGGATGTTTTTATTTCTAGTTAATTTCTAGGTTTTTAACTTTTATTGGAGGCTTGAAGTTGCTAAATGTCTGACTATAGAAGAAATGAAATGTATTAGTTTGCTAAGACAGTCATAATAAAGTACCACAGACTGGGAGACTTAGAATTTTATTCTCTCACAATTTTGGAGGCTAGAAGTTCAAAATCAAGATGTCAGCTGGTCTAATATCTTCTGAGGTCTCTCTCCTCGGCTTGTCTTCTCCCTGTGTCTTCACATGATCTTTCCTATGTGTGTTGTCTTTGTCCTAAATTTCTGTTCATATAAGGACACCAGTCATATTGGGTTAGGGCCCACCTGAATGACCTCATTTTAACTAGACTACATTTTAAAAACCCTATTTCCAAATACAGTCACAAATACAGTTACAAATACAGTTACATTCTGAGATACTAGGGCTTAGAACGTCCATATATGAATTTTGCGGGAACACAATTTAGCCCATAACATGAAGGGAATATTCTCTTTAATGTTGTTTTCTTTAGCATTTTAAAATTTATTCTCAATAAATAAAGGGTCTTGACTTTAAAAGCCTTTTTCTCTCTGGAGTTATAAATGTGCACAAGAAACAATTAAATTATTTTAAAAGAAACAGGAAATGATATTGAAATTCAGAGGAGGCAGATATTAACATGGTCTAGAGAAGAACTTTAGAACCTGGAAGCCGAAAATGGCCTTAAGAATGATTTACTTTTTCAGCATTATCCATCTGTAGGTTCAAGTTCTACACATGCAAATTTTTATCATCTCACACTCACTTTTTCCTCTGTTTCTCCTTTTCTTCTTTGTTGGAATCTGCAGAGAAACAAAAAACAAAACAAAACTAAACTAAATACCTTACCTCTCCATGAGATCATTTGTATGGGGGAACATTGATTTACTTCAATAATCTCATTTTACTAATGGTAATGGGGATCACAAGTTAAATGATTTGTCTATGTTTCTGAAGTAGAATTCAGGCTTTGTGATGCTTACTCCAATATGCTCTTGAGGGCATTGTGTCACTGTTTTGGTTGGAGAATGTTTTATTTGTATTTTAAGAACAAATAAGATTCTCTTTTCATATTGTGTAATCAGGTCATTTATGTTATTTTTCCACTAGGCTTCTATCTTAAACATTTCCAGTTTCTTCATTTATTTTTATTACTATCTGCTCTTATTTTTTCTACATCATTTGGCACCCATATTAAAGTTGCACTCCATGTAAGATCTCAACCAGAGTAATGGTTCTTTCTTTTTATAATATAATGCTGTTTTTTTTACTTAGTTAAAATATTACTAATTGTACTTATACATGTAGCCATAGGTAAACTTTCTTTAGTATCATTGCTTAATAAAACCTACCATTTACTACCCCATTCTACAGATAGTGAAATTGAGACTTAGAGTGGTAATTAACTTCTCTAAAGTCATATGGCATAGGAAGTAGAAGAGCTCGGACTTGGCTCTGGGCTGTGTATATTGGCTGCCTTTTCTGTGATTGTTACCTCAATACAGACAATGAATATATCTATTTCCTTACCATGTATACTTCCACTGCCTAACATAGAACCTAGCTCTTAAGAGCTCAGTAAATATTTGTAGAAAAAGGAATATGACACATGACTTCTAAATATATTTTTATATAGCTTTTGCTTTTTAGGTTTTTTGAATAATTTTTTTATGTCTCAATTTTTTCTTCCAGTTACTAACATTCTGTAATGAATTTAGACTTCTCCTTTGAACATGATTTATTTCTTTTAATATTGGCACATTTTAAGACTTTGGCATATTTTAATTCAGTAGTAATTCTTAACTAAGCAACCATAAATCTGATTTTCACATGAAAGTGAAAAGACATATAATACAATATTTTGTTAAACCACATAATTTGTCATAGTAGTTGTAATTGTATCATGTTTTCAAAGTGTCTTGGCTGATTTCTTGCTGTTCTTTTGCTCATGATTATTCTGATTTTTAAATTTCTGAGGTTTTTTGATTTATATTTTCAACTTTAAAAAATTAACTATAATGGGCACCTTTTATTTGTAGCTTTTTCTCAGTTTTTAGTTATGGTAGCTAATGTGTTTTTAAATAATTAAAATCATGTTTTCTTTCTATGTGTTTTTTGTCTTTTATATTTATAGCATCATTATAAAATATAACATAGAGGCCTAAGTTTTAAACACAGTAAGTAGATAGTTCATAACCTCCTACTGCTATAACAACATCATTTAGAATATGCTGGGTTAAAAGAACAGAAATACCCAAGTAGAAGTGGCTTGACAATGCCAGATCTGACTACCTAACTCAGCAAGAACTCTAGAGAAAGCCTGGTCTGGAATTGGAATGATATCAAGGTTCTGGGGTGGCATTTCTGAATTTGGCTTTCCCCTCTGGGTTAGAAGATTGCTACAGCAGTTCTAAGTGGCATATTCTTACATGGGAATATCAAAGGCAGAAAAGAGGGGGAGAGTGGTAGAAGGGCCTTCTCCCTAAATCATCTCTCTCCTTTTCATGAAGAAAATGCTTTCCAAGATGTATCACCAGCAGACTTCACCTTACCTCTCACTGCTTATAACAGGGTTAAGTGCTTATCCTTGAACCAATCTGTGACAGAGAATTGGATTGCCGACTTGATTAGTCATGATTCATCATTGGGGTAGGCATATTTTTAGTACCTCCAAAAACTGGAATTCCGTTATATCTTATCCTTGAACCAATCTGTGACAGAGAATTGGATTGCCGACTTGATTAGTCATGATTCATAATTGGGGTAGGCATATTTTTAGTACCTCCAAAAACTGGAATTCCGTTATATAGGAAAAGGGAGATTGGCTGTTAGATAGGCAATTAATGTCTGTCACTATTATGAAGTATTTTAGTACATATGATCAATAACCATGCGAACAAATGTAGAATTACAACCCTGATGAGTACAGGAAGGAATGATTGATGCTGTGAAACTAAAGGGATTTAACCTAGCCACCTCTTGGGCTGGGGGTACATACACACTAGTAGCACCAACAGGCCTGAAGAAGCGGTCCACATAGTCCAGAGAAGCAGCTCAGGGACATTTGGGTAGAGAATGCTGGGGATCCTGATACTCAGAGCTCCAGATGGAAGAGGAGACTCCTTGCCTGGTGGAGAAGAGAGTGCAGCTAGAGGAAGGCCAGAGCAGAGGCTTCTTGTTGACCCATTAATAGATCCCAAGGGAGGGAGGATACTGGTTATGAGGTTATTTAGCCCAAAATAGGCCTAAAGATGATAATAGAATAGAAAGTAAGTGAAAGAAGTAGAATCAATAGGTCTTGATGACTAATTAGATATTGAGGGTGCAGAAGAAATCTAGAATAATACCATTATATTTTGGGGAATAGAGAATGAATTCAGCTTAGTATGTGTGGCATTTGAGGTAGCAGTGTGACATTGAGGTAATATTGTCTGTTAGTTGGACATACAGGCCAACAGATGGCTAAAGAAATATTTTTCATGTGCGGTTGCTAAGAGAACCATTTAAATTCTAATCATTTGGATGATTTCTTAAAATGCAAATTTCTGGACCCCATTGATAAAGAATCACTGGGATGAGTAGTAGGAATCTGCATGTTAGCAAGCTCCTGAGGTGATTGTGAGCCATATTTAGACCCCAGAGAGTGGGAAGAGTGGTTAAGTGACCTGCGGATTGAATTCTGGGGCTTACCAACACTTAAGGGAAGTGACAAATGGACACTGGAAAAAAATGGCCACCATGCCCAATGAAGGAGAAAGGTTCAGTAAAGTAAGGACTGTAACAGGGCGTTTGTGTTTAACATTAGGAAGCTACCTATAAACCTTAGCAAGGGCAGATCGTACAGTGGCTCAGAAAATGAATATGATGGGAGATCAGGAAGGGAAGATATACAATATAGGATATAGTCTGTTCTTTCAGTAAACTTGAGTGTAAAGCTGGAAGAAAGAGGGATAACAAAGTCAGGCACAGATTTGAAGGAAAAAAATCTGGAGCACTTACATACTGAAGGGAAGGGAAACCTGTGAACAGCCAGATATTGATGATATGGCAGAGAGAAGGAGTAACTAATACAGCCTGGTTTCAGGGTAGATGAGCAAATACATTTTAGGACACAGATGGAGGGAACCTTAGATAGAAGGAAGAACACCTCTGGTATTCATATAGGTAAGAAGGAGAAAGGATGTGTGTAGATGCTGAAGTTTCCCTTAACAGACAGTTGAACACAAGCACCAGGCACTATTTAGGTGCTGTGGCTACAGAGGTTGACAATAAGGCATGGCTGTAGTCTAGTGGGGAGATGGATAAGGAAACCAGTAGGAAAACTTGTGTTGTTAGAGTTATGCTCAAGGATGGTGGTAACACAGAGGAGGGCATGAGGCAAAACTTTCCAGAATCTGAGAGAAGACAAAAAGTGAAAATGGGTTCATACCTGAATAGAAGGCAGGGACATGTAAGAGAAAGATTGAGCAGGGGTTGGGGAAAATGTAGACCTAGATTACACTGGTGGCTATTTATAACCATGGTTGCAATCATATATATATATATATATTTAAAAGCAATTATTAACTTTGTTTAAGTATCAGGTAAATCTTTATTTGGAAGTATTTGCAAATGAATTTTTATGACCAAGGAAGCTTCTTATTGCTTATCTTCCCCCCCCACCGCCTCTTTTGATGACTTTTCTTGAAGCTAATTTAGGTAAAGAAAGCCACTGCTTCCAAAAGTGCTTTGGTATACCCTGGCATAATTTCAAAGAAATCTCCTTTCCCACTTAGTTAACTACATTTCCCCAAGAAAAAAAAAATTCTTCTCTGTCAATGTAACATCCTTTAACAGGACTCCTGCTGGCCAGTTCTTGTATCTTGCTGTGGCAGCTGTGAACATATATACTATTGATTGTTAATGTGTTATATAAATCTGACTGGAGCATGCCCACTAATTGGGTTGAGAGCTAGATATAGACAATGCTGTCTTATAGTAGCTTGTGTAGATAGGCCTAGTCATAGGGTTAATTCTGCTTGACAGCACATCAGCAGCATCTTGAGAGTAATTACCCAACAGAAGTTTTCCCACAGCCGAACTGAGAGCTTCAAAGGTTTCTGAATTTACAACCAGTATTAACCTATATCTGGAAACACAATGTTCCCACAAGGGCTCAGATTTTTTCCTCCTTCTTATTAAATGTATGGGGCTACTAGGTTTATTTGCTGTGTGCTAAGAACTTAGTGAAAAATTACTTGGTGTTGAATAACTGAAAATCTTTAACAATATAGTAAAGAGAATAATTATAAATTTGTTTTTTTATTGCTGTATTATATTGCCAAAACAAATTAATCTGTAAGATTGGGTGCTTTTCTTAAAACATGATTTATCCTCTTTTTCTCAGAAACAAGCTAAAAAGTTAATATCTTTTTCATATTGCGCTATCTGTATTGACATGTGCATGTTTAGGGGACCTAGGGTAATGCATGCATTTAAAACAGTTAAGATAAATATATATTTACATTTTAGAAAGCCATTTTACTTCTTGACCAATAACTGAAGTCTTTAACTGTTACATTTCCACCCCCCAATAAGATAACTGTTGTTCCTTTACAAACAATTTTTATATTGTAAAAATTTCTTTTGCTCTGCAGGTCAGAAACCAAATTTGACTCTGGTTCAGGTATGTATACATTAATAATGCTATTCTGAATATATTTTATTTACATTATTCTCTTAGGAGTAATTCATCAGATCAAGAACCATTTTGATTTTAAACAGACTGGGCAGTCTCTTTTCAAAACATGAGCCCCACCTCAAAGCAGGGCTATTGGCTGCTTCAAATCATTACTTGAGATGTTCACTTTGGGATTTTTCATAGTTCTGCAATAAGCATTAAATGCTCTATATCTGCAGAATTTCATTTTTAAAGCAGAGGTGAGTGTTGTACATACTCATTGCTCAAAAACGGAATGTTATTTTCTCAGTGGATAAAGCATCTTGAATAATTTGAAGATTCTCTGCAAGTGATTTGTCATGAAATGTGGGTGAAGGAGTCATTTAATCCAGTAGACTATAAAGAGTTTCAGCCAAAAAAAAATAGAAATTTGTCTATGACTTATTAGTTTGTTTTTAAAAAAATGTTCTATGTGAAATGTGGGTGAAGGAGTCATTTAATCCAGTAGACTATAAAGAGTTTCAGCCAAAAAAAATAGAAATTTGTCTATGACTTATTAGTTTGTTTTTAAAAAAATGTTCTATCGGGATGATGGAAACTTAAGGTCATCTTAAGCCATTATTTTGTATCTATTAAGATAGAATTTACATCCTCACAAACAGCGACATAACAGCCTCATTAGATATTATCTTTTCATTAAGCATGAATGTAGCCATATAATCCTCAGGTTTGATTATGTATGTCACTTGCTGAGACTTATGTGCTTCACAATTTTTGATGGTGTTTACAATTGAAGAACAAAAATTGCCTCATGTTTGCTACAAAGGAATTATGCCCTTTAGTGGACTAATAGATAAATAAACTTTAGTTTTTAATTCTAGGAGAGAATAATTTGCAGAATTTGAACTCTGGTTTGAGTTCTACTCTATTTTAAGTTGAAAAATGTTTTTGCCTATGTTTACAAAGGAACCAAGTGTGATATATTCTTTTTTTTAAAAAAATTATTTTAATTGACACATAATTATACATGCTTATGGGGTACAATCTGATGTTTTGATACATCATATATGTTTTATAATGATCCAGTCAGGATAGTTAATGTAATCACCTCATGCAGGTATCATTTCTTTGTGATGAAAATGTTCAAAAACCTCTCCTCTAGCTATTATGTGATATACAAAACTTAAACTGTTAACCATAGTCACCCTACTGTGTAATAGAATACAGGAACTTACTCCTATCTAACTATAATTTTGTACCTGTTGGCCAACATCTCCCTGTTCCCTGCTATCCCTGCCCCCACAACCCCAGTGTCTGGTAAGCAATATTCTACTCTACTCTTATAATATCAACTTTTTAAAATTTTTTTTTTAATTTTTATTTATTTATTTATTTTTTTGTCCTTTTTGTCTTTTTTCGTGACCGGCAACGGGATCGCAACCCTCGGTGTTGTGACCACACCTCGCTCAGCCAGTGAGCGGCCGGTCTGTATGTGGGATCCAAACCCTCGGCGGGAGCGCCGCCACGCTCCCAAGCGGCGCACTGTAGCAGTGCGCCACCGGGCCGGCCCTCAACTTTTTTTTAGATTGCACAAATGAGTGAGATCATGTGGTATTCGTCTTTCTGTACATGGCCGCTTCACTTAATGACCACCAGGTCCATCCCTTTTGCCACAAATGACAGGATTGCATTCTCTTTTTTTATGGCTGAGTAGTACAAACTTTTATATATATGTGTGTGTGTGTGTGTGTGTGTACACATATATATATACACACACATACATACACACACACACACACACACACACACACACCCCACATGATTTTTAACCCATTTATCCATTGTTGAACACGTAGGTTGATTCCATATCTTGGCTATTTTAAATAGTACTGCAGTAAATATGGGAGCATAGATATCTCTTTGACAAACTGATTTCATTTTGTTTGGTTATATACCCAGTAGTGGGATTGCTGGATCATATGATAGTTCTATTTTTAATTTTTGTGAAACCTCCATATTTTTTTCCATATGGCTGTATTAGTTAACACTCCCACTAAAGATGTGCAAGTGTTCTCTTTTCTCTACATTCTTGCCAGCACTTGTTTTCTTTTGTCTTTTAGATAACAGCCATTGTAACTGGAATGAGGTGGTATCTCACTGTTGTTTTGATTTCCCTGATGATTAGTGATGTTGAACATTTTTTAATGTACCTGTTGGCCATTTGTATGTCTTCTTTTGAGAAATGTCTATTAAGATCCTTTGCCCATTTCTTACTTGGATTATTTGTTTTTTTGCTGTTCAGTTGTTTAAGTTCTTTATATATTCTTGATATTAACCTCTTGTCAGATGTGTAGCTTGCAAACATTTTCTCCTATTCTGTAGGTTATCTCTTTAGTCCATTAACAGTTTCCTTTGATGTGCAAAAGCTTTTCAGTTTGATGTAATCCCACTTATCTATTTTTGCTTTTACTGCTTGCGCTTTTGAAATCTTATTTTAAAAATCCTTGCCCAGACCCATGTTGTGGATTGTTTCCACTATGTTTTCTTCTAGTAGTTTCATAGTTTTGTTTTTACATTTAAATCTTTAATCCATTTGTATTTGATTTTTGTATATGGTGTGACATATGGGTCTAATCTCATTCTTCTGCATGTGGATATCCAATCTTCCCAGCACCATTTACTGAAGAGACTGTCTTTTCCCCAATATGTATTCTTGGCACCTTTGTCAAAGAGTTGTTGGCTGTAGGTGCATGAATTTATTCCTGGGCTCTTTATTCTATTCCATTCATCTATGTGTCTGTTTTTATGTTAGTACCATGTTGTTTTGGTTACTATAGCTTTGTAGTATAATTTGAAGTCAGGTAGTGTGATGCCTCCAGCCTTGTTTTTCTCAGGATTCCTTTGGTTATTTGGGGTCTTTTTTTGTTCCATATGAATTTTAGGACTGTTATTTCTATTTCTGTGAAGAATGTCATTGGTATTTTTATAGGGATTACATTAAACCTGTAGATTACTTTGGGAAGACTGGCCATTATAAAAATATTAATTCTTCCAATCCATGAACCCAGGATATCTTTCCATTTATGTTTGCCCTCTTCAATTTCTTTCTTGAAGGTTTTATAGTTTTCAGTATAAAGGTCTTTCACCTCCTTGGTTAAAGTTTATTTCTAGGTATATCTTTTTGTGGTTATTTTAAAAGGAATTGTTTTCTTGATTTCTTTTTCAGATAGTTTGCTATTTTTATATAGAAATGCTACTGACTGTTGTATGTTGATTTTGTACGTGTAACTTGATTAAATTCAGTTATTAGTTCTAACAGTTTTTTGATGGAGTCTTTAGGGTTTTCTATACATAAAGATCATGCCATCTGCAAACAGGGATAGATTGACTTCCTCTTTTCTAATCAGGATGCCTTTTATTTCTTTCTCTTGTCTAATTTCTCTGGCTAGGACTTCTAGTACTATAGAAGTGGTGAAATTGGGCATCCTTGTCTTGTTCCCGATCTAAGAGAAAAAGCTTTCAGCTTTTCCCTGTTCAGTATGATGTTAGCTGTGGGTTTGTCAAGTATGGCCTTTATTGTGTTGAGGTACACACCGTCTATACCTAGTTTGTTAGTTTTTATCATGATGGAATGTTGAATTCTGTCAAATGCCTTTCTGTATGATCATGGAAATGATCATACAGTTTTTGTCTTTCTTTCTGTTAATGTGTCACACTTATTAATTTCAGTATGTTAAACCATCTGTGTATCCCTGGGATAAACCCATTTGATCATAGTGAATGTGCTATTGGATTTAGTTTGTTAGTATCTTATTGAGAATTTTTGCATCTGTGTTCATCAGGGATAGTGGCCTGTAATTTTCTTTTTTTTGTTGTTGTGTCCTTGTCTAGTTTTTGAATGAGTAATGCTAATGCTGGCCTCATAAATCAAATTGGGTAGTTGTGAAGGTTAATTCTAGGTGTCAACTTGGTTAGATGAAGGAATGCTGAGAAACCTAGTAAAGCTATCTTTTTAGGTGTGTCCATGAGGGTGTTTCCAGCAGAGATTAGTATGAGAGTCTGAGTGGACTGGGTGGGAAAGATCCACTCTCAATGTGGGTGGGAACCATCCAATCCACTGGGGGTCCAGAGAGAACAAAAGAAAGAGGAAAAAGGTGAATCTCTCTCTCTATCCGCTGGAGCTGGGATACGCTCTTCTGTCCGTGGACATCAGAGCTCTAGCCTCTTCAGCTTTTGGGTTCCAGGAATTACACCAAGGACACCA